>NC_057736.1:10386442-10435027 GCF_004010195.1 Chiloscyllium plagiosum | reverse complement strand
GGGCAGGGAGTGAGTTCCCCTACTCAGTGTTATTGGCGCTTTATATGTTGGTTTGTTTTCTGGTTTTTGTTGTTTTTTATTTTTAATAATTTTGTATGTTTGTTAAATGTAGTGGTTTTAGTTTATGTAGTTTTTATATTTGGTGGACCATGCGACACTAAGGCTCAGCAATTTGTGGTTCGGGTTCCTCCTCTCTGGAATTTAAATGTAATTGCAGAAGATTATGGCTAATGATTTGATTAAATGGTGTACCTGGAATATCAAGGGAAGTCACTCACCAATTAAGAGGAAGAAGGTCCTCTTGAGTCTTAGAAAGAAGAAGGTGAATATTGCTTTGTTACAGGAGACACATTTGGATGACAAGGAGCATCTGAAATTACAGAATGGCTTTGACCGAGTTTATTTTTCATCATTTACTACCAGATGTAGGGGAGTGGCTATATTGGTTAGGAAAAATCTCTCATTTAAATTGTTGGAATGTGTTAAAGACACATACGGTTTGTAACTCTTAAAGCCTTGATAAATGGGGAAGAATATGGCATTTTAAATGTTTATTGTCCCCCCGGTACATCCTCTTAAATTCTTGGTAGATGCTTTTTCTAAACTGATAAGTCTCAAGTCTCGGCACATTATTATAGGGGGAGATTTTAACTGCCTCATGGACCCCACAGTAGACAGGTTGCCTAAAGGTCCCTCGATACCCTCTGCACAAACTAAACAGTTATTGGGTTTGTGTGGGGAATTAGGATTGGTGGACGTCTGGAGGTGTCTCCACCCTACAGGTAGGGATCTCACGTTTTTCTCCAATCCGCACAGATGTCACACGAGGATTGATTTTTTTCTGACCCCTGCGGTAACCCTGGATCTGGTGACATCCTGTACGATTGGTAATATTACCATCTCTGATCATGCTCCAGTGTATCCCATTGTTAAAATTAAGGATGTTACAGTGGATTCAAGGTGAGGACAGTTAGGGAATATTGCCATAACCCAATAGTCATCAATACTGTTAAAGCATGGAGGGCAATTCGGCAGAGGGAAGGTAATATTGGCAAAACATCTTTGTTTACACCTTTAGTAGGAATGCCGAGTTTTCAACCAGGTATGATAGATTCAGGATTTAAACGTTGGGCAGCTAGGGGTATATCTTGCATGGGTGATTTATTTGAGGGAGATGTAATGATGTCCTTCGATCAGTTAGTACGGAAATACGAGTTACCCAATAGAGACCTCTTTCGTTTTTTCAAGTTAGGGATTTTATTCAAAAAAGGACCGCACTTTTGACTGATCCCTAAAAATCTGACATAGAAAGAGGGCTACTAAGGGCTAAGAGTACACTCTCTGTCAGTACTCTATATCACCAATTGGGGGGTGCCAACTCAGATGAGTCTGATCGACTCTGCAAGATGTGGAAAAGAGAGCTGGGTGTTAAAGTTTCTTCAGGGGCATGGGAGGATATTTGGGAGAATGCAAGGAAGATATCAACTTGCAATAGGACCCATGCTTTACAGTTGAAGATTCTCCACAGGGTCCACTTAGCCCCAGACTGTTTGTCAAAATTTATACCAGGGGTATCTTTAGCATGCCTCAAATGCAAGATCTGTACGGGTACTCTTACCCATTGTCTTTGGTCTTGTGACAGGCTTCAAACATATTGGAGTGCTGTGGTGGGTGCAATGGAGAGGATTTTAGGTGTAGGGGTGGAGAAGGACCGTATTACGTTCCTTTTGGGCCTACCCATTGTATTTCCTGCAGACTCGCATAAGTCAAAACTTTTCAATATTCTTACATTCTGTGCAAGGAAGAATATCTTGCTAGGTTGGATATCAGAAAAACCCCCAGGCCTGTCGGGTTGGCGTAAGATTGTTATGGAGCATATTCCCCTGGATTTTCTCACAAATATGGTACACCACAAAACTGAGAATTTTTACAAGACATGGCAACCCTTTTTGAAATACCTGGACACAGATTTATCTGCCACACTAACAAGGGCTTTTATATAGCCATAACAATTGTGTTTCATGAGTCCAATATCCAGGGAGGAGGAACTGTGAATGTATGAATGTATGACTGTTTTGTTTGGCTGGGCTGAGTTATTACTATTTATTTGTTTGTTGTTAGATATTTATTTAGTTAGTTAAATAGCTAGTTTAGGTTTTTTTTTAATTTTATACTTCTCGATATATGTTTATACATTCTTATAGGAGGGTGGGTTGGGGAATTTTGTTTTAAAATTTGGGTTTAGTTTTGTACTATTTTTGTACTGTTTTGAATTGCATTGTTTTGTATTTGTTGTAATATTTAAAAATCTATTTTTTCTTAATAAAAATATATTTTTAAAAAAACATTGTTATTATACCAACGTCCACCACTTCCTCTGGCAGCTCATTCCATACACGCACCACCATCTGCATGAAAAGGTTGCCCTTTAGGTCCTTTTTAAATCTTTCCCCTCTCACCCTAAACCTCTAGTTTTGGACTACCCAATCCCTGGGAAAAAGACCTTGCTTATTTACCCTATCCATGCCCCGCATGATTTTATAAACCTTTATAAGGTCACCCCTCAGTCTCTGATGCTCCAGGGAATACAGCTCTAGCCTCTCCCTGTAGCTCAAACCCTCCAATCCTGGCAACATCCTTATAAATCTTTCCTGAACTCTTGCAAGTTTCACATCTTTCTTATAGCAGAGACACCAAAATTGAATACAGTATTTCAAAAGTGGCCGAACCAATGTACTGTATAGCTGCAACATGACCTTCCAACTATACTCAATGCACTGACAATAAAGGCAAGTGTATCAAACGCCACCTTCATTATCCTGTCTACCTGCGACTCCAATTTCAAGGAGCTATGAACCTGCATTCCAAGGTTTCTTTGTTTGGCAACACTCCCCAGGATCTTATCATTAAGTGTATAAGTCCTGTCCTGATTTGCCTTACCAAAATGTAATACCTCATATTCATCTCGCTGAAAGTCCATCTGCCACTCCTCTGCTCATGGTCCATCTGATCAATAATACATCTGATCTGCAAAAGTGAAAGGAATGCAAGATTGTGTATTGTACAAACACCCTCCTGTTTCCAGACTTTAGCCACAAAGCAAGTCTCACTGCGATCACACCAATCACCAGGCAGCCAGTTCCCACCATGGAGTTGGCAGCAATGCCATAGCAACGTCAAGCAGCTAATCACATTAAAGACATTTTAGAAATTGTCCTCTCCTCCCTACAACCTGTAAAGATGTTACAGCAATTGTTACAAAATTTCACATTTTGTCAAAGCTTTTCAACTTTAACTCATCAGGAAATTCACAAGAATACCATTTCAAAGGCAAGAACACATGATAATATGCTATATGAGTTTCAGTGCTGGTGTGGTGGCAATATGCAGGCCACACATCTCCACGACTGACAGATTGCAGCAACCAGCATGTTCCTTTGGTTTTTAGTGACAGGGTCAATGTACTCACTATGCCCCAAAGTGCCCGTGATGTGTTATGTCTCACAGTCACATGTCAGTGTGCCTTTAGGTCCTGAGGAAGGGTCATCAGACCCGACACGTTAACTCTGGTTTCTCTTCACAGATGCTGAGCTTTTCCAGCAACTTCTGTTTCGTTGCCTTTCGGAGAAATATTCATGATAACATCACCGTCTCATGGCATGTGACCTGAGGGTATAAAGGTCTCAGACTCCATCCTACCCCAGGATCACTTGAAGCATGATACTCCACTGGAAATATTCTCCTTTGTGCTGTAATAATGGATCAGCATCCTGAAGCATTCGTGGACATATTAAACTTTTAATTCTAATTTGTGTTTTTCAAAAGAAGACTTAAACAGCAAAAAGATGACTGAGGATTTAAATTCAGAGACTGTCAAAGTCCTGTGTGGACCCCTGGAGAGTCACTCTTGTACCAAGTCCAGGAAACATCAAGCAGAAATGCTAAAAAAGGAACAGATGATATGGAGATAACTATTAGGTCCTGGCTTTCAGCAAGAAGCCACCTCCTACAGGCATGTTTCTGTTTTACACTCATGAGCTGGTCTTTGAAAACCTTACAAATCATTTTTGGGTTTTTCTATTGATCATAGAAAGGCCAGGTGTGTTAATTGTGCGAAGCTCCTCCCTACCAGTGACAAGCAAGTTTTGTAGAGCTCTTTTCTCAGGTTCATCTGTTGCTTGGCCCATTTGTGTAGCTGTGATTGAGAAAGGGTGACACTGGGTATCCATTGGATCCATAATGAAGCCTTTGTTAATTGTTTCCACCATAACAGTGTTGCACTGTACCATTTAAGCTGTGTGTCAGTGTAAGTTAAAACTTCTTCCTTAATAATGAGACTTTACAGTTGTTGTTCTAATAGACTGTAACTTATTTGCACCAGTTATTAGGAGTAGCGCATTTTAACCTTCCAATGTTCTGTAATACACTGCATTTGCATCATTTGCTTTGTGTTTCAGCTCAAAAGTGCATTTCAGCCTCATTAATTTATCTTTATTGAAGGCATCTTAGAAATTATTTTACCTTGTAATAACTTACATTCTAATCAAAAATATATTAGCTGTTTTCTTGATGGTTACATTCCTATTCACAGATCTGTACAGCTCTCAGAATTCACAGAAACTGATGCTGCTTAATGGCAAGAAAGTGTCTCTTTGTCCAAAATTCTTTGTTATCTGTAACTGTTGGCTGATTGGTCTTCAATTAGTTTTCCAAATATCTACCACCAGGATGTTGGAATCTTTTATGAACAATGACCACTGCTACCATGGTGCAAATCCACCAAGCACTTTGCATGAGGAGGAGCAGACTTTGACTCAGGTCATACAGACAGCAATCCCAAACGTCTATCGACCAGTTATTAAAGCATGTGCCACCAAGGGGTACTGGACATGTGCAGGAAATCTGGTTCCAAAGGTGATACAAACACATGTGAACAACAAGTCAATACAACCTGACCACACTGGCAGCAAGGGAAGTAGACAAATGCAAACACATCCATGAGTTGTTAAATCTCCAAAGAGATACATTGGAGTTTGAAACATTAGTCTTGTGAACTCTGTTTGCCTAATTGACATCATATGCCGATGTACAATCATGTGAACATACTATTGCTACCATAGTACTGCTCTCTCATTAGCAAGAGAGAGAGAGAGAGAGAAGCCTGGTGGAGATTTAACCTGAGAGACACCTCATCTTAGGTGAGGGGCAAGGTTGAGAAGGAGAGCCTGTCATGGTAACATCAGCTGGTCACTCTGCATCACAAACTAGCTAATCAGCCACTGAGCTGACCCAGTTCACGTTTTACAATCAGGTAGCTCTGTTTGGGATAAGTTTTTTATCTTTGAATAAAGAGGGATGTTGTGTTATAGAGTTATAAAGTCATATAGCTTGGAAAAGGCCCTTTGGTCCAACCAGTCCATACTGAATATAATCTCAAACTACATTTGTCCCATCTGCCTGCTCCTGGCTCAGATCCCTCCAAACCTTTCCTGTTCATGCACTTCTCCAAATGTCTTTTAAACATTGCAATTGTACCCACATCTACCACTTCCTCAGGAAGTTCATTCCACACACAAACCACCTCTGTGTAAAACAATTGCCTCACATGTCTTTGTTAAATCTCCCTCGTCTGACCTTAACAATGTGCCCTCAAGTCTGTCTCACATTCAGCCTGTTAGTGTGCTTTTAGGAGGCCTGCTGATGATGTCATCACTGAACCAGAGCTTGTGAGCTGAGGTTCTCATACTCCATCTTACTTCAGATCACTTGAAACATGACATGTTCTTCAGTTGTAAACTGATAGCCCTGCCACTGAGGTGACTGAGGAATATACTGTTTGTACATAACTTAATTGTACACATGTCTGCTGTATTTCTCAACTTCACGATATTCATGCCAGTTTCTTCATTTTATTCATTTGTGGGATTAGTTTGTGAGCATTGCTGGCCAGGAATGACTGTTTTGGCAATTCCCAATTGCCCATAGTGCAGCTAAGAGCCAACCCAATTCCGATGTCTGGAGTCTCAATCAGCCAGAACAGGCAAGGACAACAGATTTCCTTCCTCAAAGAACATCAGTAAACAAAATGGGTTTTTATAACAATTGACAGTGAGTGATTACATATTCGCTTAAGGGTAGCTTTTTATGTCAGATTTTTATTAACTTCAAATTTCACCATCTTCCTTGGTGGGCTTTGAACTCATGACCCCCAAACAATTGTGTGGGTTTCTGGGTCCAGTCTAAAGTCACATGTAGGCCAGAGAAAGTAAAGAGAGCAGACTTCCTTTCCTGAAGGGTGTTTATGTCCCAGGTGGTCCTTACAACAATCTAATGACAGTTGTCAGGATAAACCTTCTAGAAGTTTACAAAATCATGAGGAGCACGGTTGGGTGAATAGTCAATTTGCTTTTCCCAGAGTGGGGGAGTCCAAAACTAGACAGCATAGGTTTAAGATGAGAGGGGAAAGATTTAAAAGGGACCTAATGGACAACTTTTTCACGCAGAGGGTGGTGCGTGTATGGAATGAGCTGCCAGAGGAAGTGGTGGAGGCTGGTGCAATTACAGTATTTAAAAGGCATCTGGATGGATACATGAATAGGAGGGTTTAGAGGGATATGGACCGTGTGCAGAAAAATGGACTAGGTTAATTTTGGATATTTGGTCGGCATGGATGAGTTGAACCAAAGGGTCTGTTTCTCTATGGCTCTGTGTGCTGATCATTGCAGATTGGTCAGTCCTCTCCACCAGGGAATGCCATCTCACTGGGGTGGGTAATGTAAATCTGTGTCTAAAGGTTCAATGGCATGAATTATTCAACTGAGCAATGTAGCAGAAATGGGAAGCCCTACTCAGCAGGGTACAAGCAGCTGGATTGCATATTATAGATAGATAACAGCATGGATCTCTAATTGCCATTGTTTGAATGAAACGCTGTAAAGGAACAGCTGCCTGAAACACCTCAGTCTGAGGAATCACACAAAGCAAAGTTTCACATCTGTGAATGGAAAATAAGCCACATTGTTGGCAGTGGAAAATATCCCTGTGTACTTCATTCATAATTCAACAGCTTATAGGCACCAAGAACATCACCACTGTTTGTCATTTTAATTTTGTGTGTTTTTATTCCCCTCTGTTGGTGTATTTTGTGGTAGAGTTCCATGTGGACACCTGACTCACTCGTGTGGTTTTCACTTTCCACATGACTGCGGTCCATGCCAGCAGAGCCCATTTCTATTCACGGGGTGATCTGTTTATGGTAAATGGGAGGTGTTGTCGGGGCTCGAGAATGTGGGAATAGGGAGGTACACCCTAGACATTATTCCAGGGTCATGTTTGACACGTGTGTTTGACAGCAACAAGGAAGGTAAAAGAAATATCCCTTCTTTCATCCCTTTACACCTCCTTAGCCACCCATCACATTTCCACCACTCCCATCACACCTGTCACTCCAACAAACGCAAACTGATGGCCATGGGCTGTTGGTGAGATTCGCCAAGGTGCTAAGGGTCCTGTTTCACACTGGGTGATGCATTAAGCCACAGTCTCACTAACAGCCACTGCTTGCTCTCACCATTTGAATGGCAAATATATTCCGTAGCACTTGAACCACTGAGTAGTGGAGTTGGCACTTGCACCAAAACTGCACATTTCCTTTTTGCACATGATGTGAACAAAGTCAGAGGTTGGGTTTCTGCACATTTCTGTGATTTGGGATGTTCATCGAACTTTTGTGATCTGAATGAAAGCTCACTTCAGACAATCATGGGGAGGTGGAGTTCTTTTTGAGAAATGCACAAGACTTGTCCAGGCAGTTACTTTGCCCGTTAGCATAGGCTATCTTCCAAGTCAGATCAGAAGTTGCCCTACAGCTTTGCTGCTAACTGCAGCTTAATGGTGGTACAACATCTGGAAAGGAATAAATCAGATAGGGTTTTTTGATCCTTCACTCATTTGAACTGGTTGCTGTAAGGTAGAACCAGCTGCAAGTATCCAGTTATGTGTCAGTCTATGGGTAGGAGGTGAGGGCAGGGTGAAGGTAGGTGCTGCATTGAATTACTATTCCCACTGACCTCAGTATGTTTGTTGAGCCTGCTCAGATTGGAGTGTATACCCTCGTGCTGAATAAGCCAAGTTCCACATTGATCCTGCAATTCCTAATTACACTGGATATTGAACAACAACCAGCTACCGATAGGGAAGAACATAATCAGATCAGGTCAATCAAGACTGACCTATGTCCATTAAGGAGCCCACTATTTCATTGTAAATTCCAATCTCTCCTCAGCTTCGGCCCGTATTTCATGGAGGGAATTTCAATCAGAATCTGAACGCACAAGAAGGAGTTGACCATGTGGCCTGTCTAATCATCTCTACCATTTTATAAAATCCTGGGCTTGAACTCCACTGTACCACTAGGAGGCGGTCCTGTGGCTCAGTGTTCCTGCCTCTCGACCATAAAACTTCCAGGCTCAAATCCCACTTCGGGATTCGGTGGCTGCAGAAGGTGCAATGTAACGAGGGAAAACAGGCCGATTCTCAATCAGTAAATCCTTCGGACATGCAGAGCTTACAGAACTGAGTGGAGGTTGCAGTACAATATGTTAAAAGACCCCAGGCCATGGTGACGGACTGCAGGCACAGACTTTCCTGCCAGCTTCCCCAAAGTCTGAAATTCCCAAAGGAACCAAAGCATGCCAGCCAACAGAGTTTAAGACAGGAGTTGTGGAACCCCACCATTATTGCGAGGATCAGATGTTTCTCTTACTGGGGATGACCCTGGAACAGCCACCTGTAACACCAGCTCTAGCCCCTGATGAAGCTGAAAAATCAAACCAGATTTCCCCAGCATGAGCACAGCAAGCAGAAAGGTTTAAATGATGACAGCAGGTTGTCTCAACTAGACTGTGATGTGGAGGTGCTGGTGTTGGACAAAGTCAGAAGTTGCATGTCACCAGGTTATAGTCCAACAAGTTTATTCGCAATCAGAAGCTTCCGCAGCGAAGGACTTGACCTGACAAAGGAGCTGCACTCTGAAAGCTTGTGATTTCAAATCAACCTGTTGGACTATAGCCTGGTGTCTTATGACTTCTGACTTAAACTGTATTAGACTTTTCTTTGAGATTATAAATTAGGGAGTGATCTAATTGAGATATTTAAGATAATTAAAGGATTTGATAGGATAGAGTGTAAAGAATTAAACTCTAGTGGGAGCATCCAGAACAAGAGAGTAACAACTTAAAATTATAGTCCCTTGTAGTGCAGTGGTAGTTTTTCTACCAGTGAGCCAGGTGACTTGGGTGCAAGTCCCATCATCATTAGATGTGTTTAATAACATCTCTGCAACGGGTTGATGAAAAGATGTCTAAACTCGAAACTAGAACGATGGGTTATATTTCCCTGAGCCAGTGGGCCCAGGACTTGGCTGTTGTCATTCTCACAGTATGGGAATCACATGGAACGGGGTAAAAAGCAGGAAAGTGGAGTTGAGGATTACCAGATCAGACATGATCTCTTTGAAGGACAGAGCAGACTCGATGGGTCAAGTGGCCTACTCTGCTCCTGCATCTCATGGTCAAATAGAGTCATAGAGATGTACAGCATGGAAAAAGACCCTTCGGTCCAACCCGTCCATGCCGACCAGATATCCCAACCTAATCTAGTCCCACCTGCCAGCACCCGGCCCACATCCCTCCAAACCCTTCCTATTCATATACCCATCCAAATGCCTCTTAAATGTTGCAATTGTACCAGCCTCCACCACATCCTCTGGTAGCTCATTCCATACACGTACAGCCGCAATATGACCTCCCAACTCCTGGACTCAATACTCTGACCAATAAAGGAAAGCATACCAAACGCCGCCTTCACTATCCTATCTACCTGTCACTCCACTTTCAAGGAGCCAAGAACCTGCACTCCAAGGTCTCTTTGCTCAGCAACACTCTACTTACTAACTGTACCTCTTATGCTCGCATCCAAATCATTTATGTAAATGACAAAAAGTAGAGAGCCCAGCACTGATCCTTGTGGCACTCCACTGGTCACAGGCCTCCAGTCTGAAAAACAACCCTCCACCACCACCCTCTGTCTTCTACCTTTGAGCCAGCCTGTATCCAAATGGCTAGTTCTCCCTATATCTGTGAGATCTAACCTTGCTAATCAGTCTCCCATGGGGAACATTGTCCAAAGCCTTACTGAAGTTCGAATAAGAATATTTGCCAGAGTGTGGGGAAGTGTTGTATCAGGATAAGCATGGGGAGGATTTTAAACTCTCCCTTCCTGTACTCCCACCTCATTTCCTACCACCCTGAAGGTGAAACTTTAATGTTCCTCCCCTCAAACGGAAAACATGCCCGATTTGGAAAGCCGGACAGACTGTGCGTTTTATGGGAAATGGGAGGTATTGTAGGTTCTGGTCTAGAATGTGCCAGAATAGGGAGGTACACCCGAGACATTATTCTAGTATCATGTCAAGAAACACATTTTAACAATAAAAGAATGCAAATCTGTCAGTTGCCCCCCTCCAGAGGGGAGTTACAGAATCACTACAGTGTGGAAAGATGCTATTTGGCCACTTGAGTCGGCACCAACACCCTGAAGAGCATCCCACCCAGCCGCCTACCCTTCCCCATACATATCATGGCTAACCCACCTAGTCTGCACACTACAGCCAATTTCTCATAGCTAATCCACCTAACCAGCACATCTTTGGACAGTCCGAGGAAACCCACGCAGAAACAGGGAGAATGCCTGTGAGGAGTTTGCACAGCCACTCAAGGCTGGAATTGAACTTGGGTTCCTGGTGCTGTGGGGCAGCGGTGCCAACCACTGAGCCACCATACCACCCTTAATAATTTGATGTCAATTAAAAGATTCAAACCTGGGGTTGACAAGATTGTTCTCTTTACAAACCAAGGCAGGTAGGTGGAGCTCAGATACAGATCAGCTATAAACTAGCTCCTTTCATTATGGATGTGGATGTCACTGGCTAGGCCAGCATCTAATTGCCCAGAGTCAACCACATTAGTGTGGCTCTGGAGTCACATGTAGGCCAGACCAGGTGAGGACAGCAGATTTCCCTCCCTAAAGAACATTAGTGAACTGGATGGGTCTTTACAACAATTGGCAGTGGTTACATGGTTGACATTAGGCTAGTTTTTAATTCCAAATTTTTTCAACTGAATTCAAACTTCACCTTCTGCCATCTTGAGATTTGAATCTATGTCCCTCGGTCATTTACCCGATACTTTGGATTGCCAGTTATGGAATGAATTCTGGAAAAGGCTTGAGGGACAGACTGGCCTCTTCTGTCTGCCTCCCCCTTCATCCAACCACGAGACCTTAACCAGTCAAACTCTCCCTGAACTTGCACTTTCCAAATAATGTGAACTCAGCTGCATTCGTGTTGTGCTGGCCACACGTGGGAAGAACTGTATTGGAGTCAACATCAAGCTTTCAGTGCTCTTATCACCAGGCTCCATTTCCCATTGAAACAAATGGCCCTGTTTATGGCAGGCCAGACGTGTGCTGATCTCATCCTCTTGTGAAAGAAATCTTGAGGCATCGCTTATGACTTCTGTATTTCCTTCAAAATCCCCCGTATTTTCACAAGAAAACTTGAGACTCCATCTTCAACAATAAAAAGAGGTCAACGATGCAAATGTAGGCTACCTACATCATTGAGTGTGTTGTAGGAAGCTGCTTTTTTAAGACTTTGTTGCTCTTCCATTCTTGTGATTAAAACATGAATGAATTGAATCTGGGACAAAGTCTCACATTCACTGATAACCTTAACTATGTCAATTCTGAACTGTGAATGCTTTATCTTGTCTCCTCAAACAGCTGGGGACAGTTGTGTTAATGTTTAGACTGGATTTGGCTAAAATGCAAGGAACACAAAGGCAACCACTGCACTTTAAAGCAGTGACCTCAAAAACCAAACACTGTTTTCAGTTATTTCCTTGCTGACACCATCTCACTCTGTTTCAGCCAGATGTGTTCTTCGTTGCTGGGGCAGCCACACTGCCCTTCACACACTGGGTCTCCACATTAACCAGTCACTAAGGGAAACCAGGATCCAGTGTAAATACAAAATAATGGATGTTAGCCTTGATCACAGATGCTCATCTGTTAGATTTTGGAGCGGGAGTGCATGGGTTCTGCTGGCAGGATTACAGATACACAGCCAAAGACAAAGAGAGTCTCGCAACAGAAGAAGCTGAGATGTTGGAATGTAACACGACATTGGTTAACACTGGTGAAGAAAAGGCAAGGTGTATCGTTCTGGGTGTGTTCTCTTTATCTTCAGAGAGGCACACTTATAAAGTTCATAGAGTTGTGATAAAACTAAGAGTTTAATCACATTGCTATATGTAGGAGCTTCCTCTGCACCAGTCGGCTGACCTGTTTCCTCAACTACAGCAGTGACTACACAAAGTACTTCATTGATCATAAGGTGCTTTGATGTCCTGGGTACTATGTGAGTGAATCTTTATATTTTCCATAGCGGGTTCATTCAGTCTGTCAGGCCTATTGCCTGGATACACCTTTACACCCCTAACTTTGCATAGTTCATGCCTCTTTGCGATCCTTGGACCCACAACATAAACTATTTTCTGCTGAGGCATTTGAAGGTCTATAATCCACTCCCTCTTTGTCACTGATTCCTGGCTCCTGCCTTTAATCTCTTAGTTTTGTCATAGCGTTATGAACATGCCTCTCTGTCCCACAGTCATCAGATGAAGAGAACATGAATCCAGAATGATACACCTTGTCTTTTCTTCACCAGTGTTAACCAATGTTGTTTTACATTCCAACATCTCAGTTTTTTCTGTCAAGAGATTCTCTTTGATTTTGGCTGTGTATCTGTAATCCTGCCTGCAGAACCCATGCACTACCTCGCCAAAATCTAACAGATGAGCATCTGTGATCAAGGCTAACATCCATTATTTTGTCTTTACACTGGACCTTGGTTTCCCTGGAGACTGGTTAATGTGGAGACCCAGTGTGTGAAGGGCAGTGTGGCTGCCCCAGCAATGAAGAACACATCTGGCTGAAACACAGTGAGATGGTGTCAGCAAGGAAATAACTGAAAACAGTGTTCGCTTTTTGAGGTCACTGCTTTAAAGCGCAGTGGTTGCCTTTGTGTTCCTTGGATTTTAGCCAAATCCAATATCCACCGAATAATCTATTTTTGTGATGTTGATTAAGGGATAAATACTGGCCAGGAAATGGGGAGAACGTCCCTAGTCCTCTTTGAAAGAATCCCACGGGATGTCACGTGTCAGTTGGAGAAGGCAGACGAGATCTTTGGTTTAATATCTCATCCAAAGTACAGAATCATCTGAAACTCCTTCAATGCTGCACTGAAAAGTCAACCTCGATCTCTGAGCAGTGTGACAACAAAAGATAGAGAACCAAACAACCATCAGAAATTGACTTGATTTATGTATAGCCCTGTGTTCATTTTTTCCATCTCATTCTAACAATGAGTCATTGCCATGTCGAAATGAATGGCTCATATGTATGAAGAGGTGATAAACAACAAGAAATCTGTGGTACAACAAGGTGGCTTCCAAATGGGGATGACAATGAGATTGCAAACCATCCAATAACAATATGCACATTTGAGTTTGAAGGGATAAAGAATACATTGCAATCTCCCTAACGATTTTATTTCCTACAGAGGAATACATGAGAAAATCAGGAGCCAACATCAGGTCCAATTTATTACTGAAATGATGGCAAGAGCATAATGTAAAATGGGAAAGCAGCAGTAAAATTGCCTCCAGCTAAAGGTACACCTCATTCCAACATAAGGCTGACGCAAATGCAAAATTCCAATGCACTGTATCACACCCTGTTCCTTCCCACGACCTATAGATCCCAACACAAGCAAAAATCCTGATCTGAGCATAAAATATTCCTCAGCTATAGAAACAGTACTGCACTCTCCAAAATCAATAACAGCTCAATGCAGCAATTTAGCCAGTGACACCAAGCAGAGGTAAGCTAGCCAATATTGCTCAGTGCTTTCTGGGGAGTGTTAATGTCACTGGATTAATTAGATTTTTTTTAGATTAGATTCCCTACAGTGTGGAAACAAGCCCTTCAGCCCAACAAGTCCACATTGACCCTCCGAAGAGTAACCCACCCAGACCCATTTTGGTCTGGGAAATAACCCACCAAGGCAGAGCTTGAATTCAACTATTACACCTGGAATATAAACCTAGTCTAATAATGACCATGAAACCATTGTTCATTGCTGTCAAAAATGCTCGTCTTGTTTACTAATGTCCTTTCGAGTATGAAATCTACTGTGAAGATCTGCAGTAATGGGGTCGACCCTTAATTGCCTTCGGAAATAGCTCAGCAAGTTGGTTTTCACAGGGCAATGAGGAACAGGCAATAAATGTTGGTCTTGTTAGTGATGTCCAGGAGAAAGTGAGGACTGCAGATGCTGGAGATTACATTTTCAGCGTTAGTGATGTCCAGGTCCCATGAAAGAATAAAAAATAATGCTGCCATTGGTTCTGTCCTCAATGAACTGCTAATGAATAACAGAATAGGATTTGCATAAAGACTTCCTAGTTTTTCCTTCATCCACATTTGACAAACATGCTGATCCCAGCAAATTCAGCAAGTTCAACTCTAAAGTAGCCACTTGTGAATCAGAATCTGTCTGTCGCAGTCTACTGCTGAGCTTAGTTTTATCAAGGAGGCTCACATGAAGAAATATATGTTCATAACGGAACATGATAAACCTGTCTCTAACTCTGGTTAGACCACGATTGCACTGTCTACAGTTTCATTTCCATAATAAATAAAGTTGAGGAGACAATGGAAGATGTAACAAATGATTCACAGGAAAGATGTCTGCACTGAGAGGACACACAAAGACTGGGCAGGATTCGGAGTGACCACACAAAGGTTAACATCCCAATTTGATAGGATTGGGGTATTGGGCTGAATTTTACAAGATGCCAGATATCCTGTCCCCTCTGTCCTCTCGATAAAGAGTAACAGCTGCCCTGCAGCCATTTCAATGACCTGGAAAACCACTAATAGGCTGGAAGCAGATTACTTCCCTTCACAATCAGGATGCCCCGTCTCAGAGACAGCTGTCAGCCAATCAGAGTCTAACAGCTCTCCGGCACTGTCAGGACAGGGGTTTGTGTTGGTGGGTCCAAAGTTGGGTAAGTGTTTGGGGGCTCAGCAGATGCCAAGCTGGCCATACCCAGTGAGCGGTTGGGGAAAGGGAGGGTTGGAAATCATGGTTGGGGGGGGGGGGGGAACTGGGGTTTAAGAAGCAATGGGCATAGGGCAACCTAGGGCTGGTTGATACGATGTGCTAGCCCATGAAATATATACCAAAAGGTGTCCTATTTTTGATGAGCCAAGTACCTATAAATTTATTGACAACACTATTTACAAGGCTAGACAGTTTGGTGTCTGTGCTTACTGGGCATCCCACCAAATTGCTGTCACCCCACATTTCCCATGGCCAATCCACCTAACCAGCACATCCCTGGACACTATGGGCAAGTTAGCATGTTCGAGAGAAAGTGAGGGCTGCAGATGCTGGAGATCAGAGCTGAAAATGCGCAGCAGGTCAGGCAGCATCCAAGGAACAGGAGAATCGACGTTTCGGGCACAAGCCCTTCTTCAGGAATGAGGAAAGTGTGTCCAGCAGGTTAAGATAAAAGGTAGGGAGGAGGGACTTGGGGGAGGGGCTTTGGAAATGCGATAGGTGGAGGGAGGTCAAGGTGAGGGTGATAGGCCGGAGTGGGGTGGGGGCGGAGAGGTCAGGAAGATGATTGCAGGTTAGGAAGGCGGTGCTGAGTTCGAGGGATTTGACTGAGACAAGGTGGGGGGAGGGGAAATGAGGAAACTGGAGAAATCCGAGTTCATCCCTTGTGGTTGGAGGGTTCCCAGGCAGAAGATGAGGCGTTCTTCCTCCAACAGTCGTGTTGCCATGGTCTGGCGATGGAGGAGTCCAAGGACCTGCATGTCCTTGGTGGCGTGGGAGGGGGAGTTAAAGTGTTGGGCTACGGGGTGGTTGGGTTGGTTAGTGCGGGTGTCCCAGAGGTTTCTTTCAGAAATTCTCCTGTTCCTTGGATGCTGCCTGACCTGCTGCGCTTTTCCAGCAACACATTTTCAGCAACTTAGCATGGCCAATCCACCTAACCAGCACATCCCTGGACACTATGGGCAATTTAGCATGGCCAAGCCACCTAACCTGCACATCCCTGGACACTATGGGCAATTTAGCATGGCCAATCGTGCACGTTGTGATATTATGTAACTGTCAGGAGTCACGAGGATTAACTTCCTTGGGGTTGAATTTGCGGCTGAATTAGAAAACAAAACCTCTACTTTCTCGCACAGACGTAAACTCATTTCATTCTGGAATTGTTTGATGTTGGAAAATTAATTGATAAATTAGGAATTTAGAGCATGCAATACAGTTTTGCTCTAGTCATCTGGAGCATTGGCAGCCATCAGATCAGCAGCCAGGAGAAAGTTCATACCCAGAGCTCAAACAAGTACTAAATGCCATGGGTTCCGGTATCAGACATGAAATCTAACTGTTTATTCACAAGTAAACTCAAACAAGGTAAGCCTGTAGCAGCAAAATACAGGATGAGAAGCTCCATTTCTGCTGTGATGCTGCCAAATTTGTGTTAGCAATTTGCTTTCAGGCTGCTCTGAACAGTAACCTCAGTAGTCTGGGAAGCTCTTAAATGCTTCTTTAGAGACTTTCCTTTTCAGTTCACAAAACAGCAATGACCTGTGTGTGCACTGCCGCATTGCTAATGCCAGGTTTGCAACACTAGTTGCTGGTTCAAAGATTGCTTGAAAAACAGCAGAAGTGTGCAATCAGTCCACATGATATTGATTGGCCGGACTATAATTAAACTTGTATTTGTGAGATATCTATCTGCCTCGATCCAGTAACTCATTTATAGCAAAATCCATACAGGTGTCGAAGGATTTTGCTGCTCCATTAATTTCTGCGGCAAGTGAACATTCCAGTCTACAGTGATACCTTCTTTTGCTGTGATAAATCCAAAATGTAATAGTGTCAGCACACAGTCTCTTATTCTGAATATTAAAAACAGCTCAGTTGTGCACAGCAAGATTCCACAAATCCTTTAAGCTCCAGTCCACACACCATCCTGACTTGGAACCATTCTTTCTCCATCGCTGGGTCAAAATCCAGGAGCTCCCTCCTGAACAGCACTGAGAGGCATCGACACTACATGGAGTGCAACTGTTCAACTAAAACAGTTCACTGCCACCTTTATGGGCAATAGGGAAGGTGAGTATAGTGCCCATGGACAGTCACATCAAATCAAAGGCCAAAACTCCCTGACAAAGAGCTGTTCCAGAGAGTTAGAATCATAGAATTCTTACAGTGTGGAAGCAGGCCATTCAGCCCATTGAGTCTGCACTGATGCTGTGAAGAGTATCCCACCTAATTGCTGTCACTCCACATTTCCCATGGCCAAGCCACCTAACCTGCACATCTCTGGACACTACGGGCAATTTAGCATGGCCAAGCCACCTAACCTGCACATTTCTGGACACTATGGGCAATTTAGCATGGCCAAGCCTCCTAACCTGCACATCCCTGGACACTATGAGCAATTTAGCATGGCCAAGCCACCTAACCTGCACATCTCTGGACACTATGGGCAATTTATCATGGCCAAGCCACCTAACCAGCACATCCCTGGACACTATGGGCAATTTAGCATGGCCAAGCCACCTAACTTGCACATCTTTAGACTGTAGGAGGACACACACACATACGTACACAGGAAGGACGCACAAACTGCATACAGACAGTCACCTAAGGCTGGAATCAAACCTGGGTCCCTGGTGTCATAAGGCAGCAGTGTTAACCACTGAGCCACCATACCGCCCATGCCTCCTTAGCCTGAGACAGTGCCTCTGTGTTTGAGATTCCTCAGCTCAGGGATAAATAATATTTTGTAAATGGTACACACTGCTGTCAATGTGTAATGTTGGTGAATGGGGTGATGAGCAAGCAGGCTGCTTTGTCCAGGATGATGCTGAGCTTCTTGAGTGTTGCTGAAGCTAGCAAGCGGAAATATAGAATCCATCATACTCCTGACCTGTATCAAGCAGATGGTGGGCAGGCTTTAAGGAGTCACGAGTTGCGTTACTCACCACTGAACTCCCAGACTCTGGTCTTAATTAAAATACTTGGAATTCAATCACAGTGTAAACACTGAGAAGGTAATTGTCATTGAGCTAATTAAATCTGTACAATATTTGGTTTCATAGATCAGGCATCTTTTGCATTTGCTTTCCAGACAGACTACCTTCCCCCACACGCATCAGCAATAAAGATATTGCCAAATATGGGCATGATGTTACAGTGTATAAAGTGAGGCTGCAGGATATTGGGTCATGGGCTGAGGGAAGGGGGTCTGGGGGTAATGTTATCAGGCCTCGGGGGAACTGTTATCAGGCCTGGGGGTAATTGTTGTCAGGCCTGGGGGTAACTGTTATCAGGCCTGGGGGTAATTGTTGTCAAGCATTGGGGTAACTGTTGTCAGGCCTAGGGGGAAACTGTTATCAGGCCTGGGGGTAACTGTTATCAATCCTGGGGGTAACTGTTATCAATCCTGGGGGTAACTGTTATCAGCCCTGGGGTATTGTTCTCAGGCCTAGGGGTAATTGTTGTCAGGCCTAGGGGGAAACTGTTATCAGGCCTGGGGGTAACTGTTATCAATCCTGGGGGTAACTGTTATCAGGCCTGGGGGTAACTGTTATCAATCCTGGGGGTATCTGTTATCAGGCCTAGATGGAACTGTTATCAGGCTTAGGGGGAACTCAAAATTTGTGCGAAGATTTGTAGCTCGGGTGCTCGTTGTTGTGGTTCTGTTCGCCGAGCTGGAAGTTTTTGTTGCAAACGTTTCGTCCCCTGGTGAGGTGACATCCTCAGTGCTTGGGAGCCTCCTGCGAAGCGCTTCTTTGATGTTTCCTCCGGTGTTTATAGTGGTCTGTCCCTGCCGCTTCCGGTTGTCAGTTTCAGCTGTCCGCTGTAGTGGTTGGTATATTGAGTCCATGTCGATGTATTTGTTGATGGAGTTTGTGGATGAATGCCATGCCTCTAGGAATTCCCTGGCTGTTCTCTGTCTGGCTTGCCCTATGATAGTAGCGTTGTCCCAGTCGAATTCATGTTGCTTGTTGTCTGCGTGTGTGGCTACTAAGGATAGCTGGTCGTGTCAGGAGGAATAGGGGGAACTATTATCAGGTCTGAGTGTAACTGTGATCAGGCCTGGGGATAACTATTATCAGGCCTGGGGGGTAACTGTTATCAGGCCTGGGGATAACTATTATCAGGCCTGAGTGTAACTGTTATCAGGCCTGGGGATAACTATTATCAAGCCTGGGGATGCTGTTATCAGAAGTATGGGAGAACTGATACCAGGCCTGATGGTACTGCTATCAGAGGCCCTGGGGGGGCTGTAATCAGGCCTGGAGGTAACAATCAGGCCTGGGGGTAACTGTTATCAGGCCATGGGGGTAACTATTATCAGGCCTGGGGGTAACTGTTATCAGGCCTGGGGGTAACTATTATCAGGCCTGAGTGTAACTGTTATCAGGGCAAGGCTCAGGCATGCTACTGCCAGTGACATATCCAATCAGCCCTGGCCAGTCTGGAACCTGTTCATTAATATTCTCTCACAAGCCAACAGCAGTATTACTGGAGCCCTTTGCAATATTGTGCTTAGCATGTCAGTTGTTACAGCTGGGATGCAGTGACCATTCATTTTTCTAAACTGGGACATGTTCAATACTGGGGACAGGGCTTAGTGGAAGCATCACTCAAAGGCTTGTTTGTTGGTTGGTCAAGATCCCACGGCACACATTTGAAGTAGAGTAGGGCAGGTCTAGGCCAATAGTTATCCCTTAACCAACATCATTAACCAGATTATCCACACATTATCCCACTGCTGCTTGTGGGAGCTTGCTCTATGCCAATTGGGTACTGCATTCCCAGGACACTGGCCACAATCCAAAAGCAATGGCTGTAAGGTATCCAGTGTCCAGTGAATGTGAAAAATGCTATACAAATGTAAGTCTACCTATGAATTTTATCATGGATATAGAACACAGGCAGCGGCCATTAGGCCCCTCAACTTGTTGGCTCTTTGAAAAGAACTGTTGAATTTATCTTGCTTCTCCACCAAGATTAGCGGATGAGAAAATACTCAATGCTAGGTTTTTCAATATTAATCCTCCAGGTGAGAGAAGTGCAGCTGCAGAAGGAGTTTATTTAGCCCATTGTGGCTGCACCTGGTTTTTCAACTGAGCATCATTACTTCGTGCCAATAACTTCCATTCTCCCCAATACCCTTGGACATTATTTCTATCCAAATAATCATCCAATGACCTCTCAAATACCTCAAATGAGCATGGACTCCTAGTGGAGGTGGTACACGGAGCATGGACTCCTAGCGGAGGTGGTGCCCGGAGCATGGACTCCTAGCGGAGGTGGTGCCCGGAGCATGGACTCCTGGCTGCAGTGGTGCCCAGAGCATGGACTCCTAGTGGAGGTGGTGCCTGGAGCATGGACTCCTAGTGGAGGTGGTGCCCGGAGCATGGACTCCTAGTGGAGGTGGTGCCCGGAGCATGGACTCCTGACGGACGTGGTGCCCGGATAATGGACTCCTGGCTGCAGTGGTGCCCAGAGCATGGACTCCTGGTGGCAGTGGTGCCCGGAGCATGGACTCCTAGTGGAGGTGGTGCCTGGAGCATGGACTCCTAGTGGAGGTGGTGCCCAGAGCATGGACTCCTGGTGGAGGTGGTGCCCGGAGCATGGACTCCTGGTGGAGGTGGTGCCCAGAGCATGAACTCCTGGCTGCAGTGGTGCCCAGAGCATGGACTCCTGGTGGCAGTGGTGCCCGGAGCATGGACTCCTAGTGGAGGTGGTGCGCGGAGCATGGACTCCTGGCTGCAGTGGTGCCCAGAGCATGGACTCCTGGCTGCAGTGGTGCCCAGAGCATAGACTCCTGGCTGCAGTGATGCCCGGAGCATGGACTCCTGGCTGCAGTGATGCCCGGAGCATGGACTCCTGGCTGCAGTCGTGCCCAGAGCATGGACTCCTGGCTGCAGTGGTGCCCAGAGCATAGACTCCTGGCTGCAGTGATGCCCGGAGCATGGACTCCTGGCTGCAGTGGTGCCCAGAGCATGGACTCCTGGCTGCAGTGATGCCCTGAGCATAGACTCCTGGATGCAGTGATGCCCGGAGCATGGACTACTGGCTGCAGTGGTGCCCAGAGCATGGACTCCTGATGGCAGTGGTGCCCAGACCCTGGACTCCTTGCAGTAGTAGGCTGGGAGCCAGGACTTCTGCAGCTGGAGACCTGGAACCTGGACTCTTGGCAGTGTCAGCAGAGCTGGGGTTTCCCAGGGCATCAGCACTGTGGTTGCTGCTCCCAGAGTGGGTCTTCTTGAGGACCAGAACACCTCCAGAGACCTGGCAAAAACCCTGAAACCGTGCTTGAGACCCCAGTTTTAACGGAAGGTGAACTCTTATTTAAGTAATTTCTTTTTACCCTTACTGTAATTCAAAATGGTGCCTGATTATGGCGCCAAAACACTTTTCACTGGACTTTGAAGACATATGTGACAATAAATCATTCATTCTTTCCTTCGTGTATCCAGGACTCCCATTGCTGATTTGGACAGTAGGAGCAGATTTGCCCGTGATTTCCTGTACTATCAATTGGCTGGTTGACATTAGCTGCTGAGTCTCAAGTACAAAAGGAATTGGCACCGAGGTAAAGCCGCACAGGAATATTGACCGCCAGAAATCTGTAATCTAACCCGAGTTATTATCTTTAGTAGAGATGGAGAGAAAGTCACAGGAAAGTAGTGGTTAAAGAGCTTAATCCCGAGCATTTCTGTGGAGAAAGGACAGCAAGGTGCCAGCTAAACCATTCTTTTCACCACTGCCAACATGAGGGATTAAATTCTTATCTCTGCACAGCATGCCATTTCCCCACAATTCAGCTCTTTATAAATCATATGTTTAATCAACAGGGAGTTGGTGTTGCTCCTGGTAACTATTCAGCTTCTCTCTCTCTCTCTTGCTCTGAAGTGAAAGGCAATCTCCCTCTTCATCCTGTATCCCACTGTTAACTCTCCGTCAAGTATTTACTGTTTTTAAAGTCAATTAACTCAGTTAGGAGACCCAAAGCTACAGTGATATTTCGATAGTACCTAGTCACATCATCATGCCCTCAAGCTTGGTTCAATTTTTACCCTCATTTGTCTTCTTTTTGTCTCCTTCTCCAAGAGGGTATTTTGTAGTAGAGGGAATCAGGTCTGGGTTCTCCTCTTGTTGGAGGTTGGTAGGTTGTCACCTTACTTTCTTTCGTTTCTTATTCATGAAAACTGGGCATCACAGACAAGAGCTGAAAAATGTGTTGCTGGAAAAGTGCAGCAGGTCAGGCAGCATCCAAGGAGCAGGAGAATCGACGTTTCGGAATGAGGAACATGTGCCAAGCAGGCTAAGATAAAAGGTATGGAGGAGGCACTTGGGGGAGGGGTGTTGGAAATGCGATAGGTGGAAGGAGGTTAAGGTGAGGCTGATAGGCTGGAGATGGGGTGGGAGCAGAGAGGTCGGGAAGAAGATTGCAGGTCAAGAAGGCGGTGCTGAGTCCAAGGGTTGGGACTGAGATAAGGTGGGGGGAGGGGAAATGAGGAAGCTGGAGAAATTTGCATTCATCCCTTGTGGTTGGAGGGTTCCTTGGCGGAAGATGAGGCACTCTTTCTCCAGGCGTCGTGTTGCCATGGTCTGGTGATGGAGGAGGCCAAAGACCTTGGCGAAGTGGGAGGGGGAGTTAAAGTGTTCGGCCATGGGGCGGTTGGATTGGTTGGTGCGGGTGTCCCAGAGGTGTTCTCTGAAATGTTCCGCAAGTAGGCGGCCTGTCTCCCCAATGTAGATAGGGGAGGGGAGGGAAATATATCCTTGGTGGTGGGGTCTGTTTGGAGATGGCGGAAATGACGAAGGACAGACAAGGTCAGCATTTACCGCCCAACCCTAATTGCCCTGGAGAAAATGGTGGTCAGCTGTTTTCTTAAACTGCGGGAGCCTGTGCGGACAATGGAATGTCTTGCCAGGCCATTTCAGAGTGCACACTGCTGTGGGTCTGGAGTCACTTGCAGACCAGACCAGGGAAGGCTAACTGCTTTCCTTCCCTGAAGGACATTCATGAATCGGGTAGTTTTTTTAAATGACAATCCAAGACCAACATCATTGAGATTAGCTTTTCATTCCAAATTCATTGAACCATTGATTTGAAGTTGCACCAGTTGCAGTGGTGGGATTAGAACCCATGTCTTTGGAGCATTAACCTCTAGATTGCTCAACTAGTAACATAACAACAAGATTACTAAACCCTGTTCATTTTCCTTAGCACTGTGAATGATTTATGGAGAAACTGGTCCTAAATATTTGGTTTTGTGTGTTTTCTATCAATATCTAACCTACCCCATGTATAAGAGGTTGGATTACCCCTTGTTTGAGTATCCAAGGCACAGGCCTCGTTCAGTCCATATAGGCCCAGTGACTCCTGAAAGCAAAATATGGCAGATGCTGGAAATCTGCAACATAAACAAGGATTGCTGGAAATACTCAGCAGATCGGATTGCATCTTTGAAAAGAGAAACAGAGTTAATCTTTTGGCAAAGTGAAGGGAAATGGAAACATCAGCATTTCAAAATCAGTTGGAGGGGACAGATAAAACAAGGAGAGGCTCTGTAATAGGGCTGAGGCCGGGAAGGTTAAAAAATTGAAGGTGAAGCCAAAAAATTGTAAAAACATCAGAAGTGAAAAATAGTAAGGAACAGGGGAGGGAGAGGGAGTCCCTGGTCTAAAGTTGTCAAATTCAATGTTGAGGTCAGAATATGTTGATTTGAAAAATAAGGATCCAGTGACTGTTCTGCCACATAAGTGGTTATAGGGTGCAAAGGCCTGGTTTCAGGCCTCACCTGCTCCATAGCTACATCACAACACTTCCGAACAGGTCGATTAAAATATCTACTGCCATGCTCTTTATCCCTGACCTGTGATAGAGAGCACCATGTGTTGTTCATTCAAAAGGGGCTTGATGCTCGCTCTCGTTATCCAAGGCAAGGCTTGCTCACTTCCTGAGAGGGAGTCTCGGCAAACCAACTGCACTGCTTCTAAAAAGCCGCAATTAGCTGCAACCCCCTTGCTGTGAATAGATCCAACATTCGCATTTGCTTTCCTGCAGCAACGCTCACAGTATTTCACATTATCCTGTTGCTGCTTCTGCACCTATTGCCACACCTTGTTGTGGAGGGGCAGGGCAGTTGTTGTGTAATGATGAAGGTCCTGCTATTCCAATTCATGCCTCTTCTCAGTCTGATTGTGAGCTTTTTGTTCAACCTCAAGGGAGCGGAGACCTTTACTCTGCCCACGCAAAGTTGCTGAACTAAAGGGTGACATACTATTTGCTTGACTCAGCGCTGTCCAACCAACCATCAACTTGTTGGGCTGAAGGGCTTGTTTCTACACTTCTATGATTCTATGAACTCAGTTTGTATGACTGCATCCAGGTAGGTACGGCAACAAAGGTGTCAACAACATTGTGCGCCTGTGAATCAAGCGAAGGGAGTGTTCCAAATGATTATAAATGAGTACAACATGAACTGAATTTTACACAAGTGTAGAAGTTCATTCATTACCCAGAATCGTTTATACCATTGGCTCCACTATCTGGGTTTTAACTCCTGTATCGCATAATGATTGATAATGAAAACCAAGAACTCAAAAGAAAATATTTTTAAAATGCAGCTGAGATTCGCATTGATGACATTTCGATACAAGTTCATGGAGCAAGTAATACTTCTTTATTTATGAAAGAAAATGGCATTTATACTTTGTCTGATGTAAGAGTCACTGTTCTGTGATGTGGCGATATATGCATCATGGGTTATCACAGCTCACAGTTTAACAAGCCTAGATATAAACAATATGGTACCATTTTGGTTGGTTTTGATTAGTGTTGCTGAAATTAATGCAAAATAGTCTGTTGCCAGTCATAGTCACCTGCTTTAAGGTGGACAGATGGATTTTGTTTTTACTCTGAGCTGGAACTGAGTTGGCATGGAGAGAGCAAAGGGTCACAGGATATTCTACAGGGTCCATGGGAAATGGGTGGGGGCCCTTGAAGATAAAGGTAAAATCTTTTGAAATCAGATTCTCAAATCCCTCCATGGGTCTGCGGGATGTGAACCGCGTCTCATGGAGGATACCATAACAATTGTATCAATATACTCCCATCGGCAATGTACGGTGGGCAATGACTAGATTGTGATTAAGAGTGAGGTCCCTGACAATGTTCTCATGTGCCTGCGCCAGTTACTGATTGAAAACTCTTCATTTCTTTGGACACATGCAACGCAAGATGCTCAACATTGTCCAGGGGAATAAAGTCAATTTGACTGACATTCCATCCACTGTCTAAAACATTGTCTCTCTCTGCCACCGGTACACTGTATTAGCGGTGTGCACCATCTATATATGTTCCAATAGTGCAACAACTCATCAAGGCTCTTTCAACAGCATCTTCCAAACCCATGGCATGAGCAGGATAACGGTAGCAGATACTTGTAAACAACACCACCTGCACATTCCTTACCAGCCACACAATGTCCTGACTTGAGCATGGTTAGAATCCTGGCTCTCCCTACTTTACAGCATTATAGGAACACCTTCATCACAACAACTCCAACAATACATGAATAAAGTTTCTCACCTTTGCAAGATCCCTAAAGATGAACAGCATTGTCCACATCCCACAAATAAATCAAATAAACAGCAGAATGCCACTGAGTACAAGCAAGTGCTTCCAAATAAACCTGTAGGACTATAACCTGGTGTTGTGTGATTTTTAACTTAGTATAAGTAGTCGACTTGATTACAAAGAAGATAATCTTTCACTGTATATTCTATTGAAATGATCTTCTGCTCAGATTGTCAATGCAAAGGTGCATTTAAAAGCAAACAGAGTGTCTTTGACAGTAGACAATGGGCTCATCTACTATAGATAACACATCTCACTGACGTAAACACTGCTGTCTTTACCTGGTCTGCTGTGATTGGGGATCTGTGTGGATCCAATAGTGGCTTTCCACATAACTGTAAGATATGGATGCTGATGTAGAGAGCAACAGAAACAAAGGCAAATAAGACATAGCCTATTGGCTGATCCACATTCAAACAGTATTTTCTCAAATTCCCATAGATAAAAAAAGTGCCTTAAAACATCTTCCTTTTTACTGCAACTCTATAGTACCTTATGGATATTGTGGTGGCAATTGCAGCTGGTACGCGACCAACAAAAGAGACTGCATAAACAATATGTTTCTAACACAGACTCGTTTTCAGAGGCAATGCTGCCAGAGTGTTGGGGGGATAGGGTGGGGGGGGGGTTGGAGGGGCAATGCCCTGAAAACTGCCCCATTGAGACAAGCAAAAAAAAACCCAAAAGTAAATGGTGGTCTTTTCCCAAAATGATGACACCTCTGCAGTTGAGTAAACAAAAGGCTCTGGAGCCTATCAAACATAACTGCATCAAGCTATCCGGTATGTTCTTGCAAATGCAGGGTAGGCAGTCTCTAAAGGAAATGTGATACCAGTAAATCTATTGTGAACCATTGTATGATCCCATCTGACCTTTGTTCTTTGAGAATCTAAACACTAATATACTCAGGCCAGCAAAGCCTCTACCCGGGGAGGTGATGGCTTAGTAGTATTATTGCCGGACCATTAATCCAGAGACCCAGGCAATTTTCTGGGGATCGATTTTCCTGCTCCTCGGATGCTGCCCGACCTGCTGTGCTTTTCCAGCACCACTCTAATCTAGACAATGTTCTGGGGTGCAGATTCAAATCCCACCACAGCAAATGGTGAAATTTGCATCCAATATCAAAAAAGTCTGGAATTAAGAGTTTGGGAATCATTGCTGGAAAAACTCAATGGGTTCATTAATATCTTTTAGGGAAGGAAACTGTCATCCTTACCTGGTCTGGCCTACAAGTAACTTCAGACCCACAGCAATGTGATTGATTCTTTACTGGCCTCTGGGTAATTAGGAATGGGCAGTAAATGCATTTCTTAAAAAATCCTCCAGAGCAAGACCGTGTCATGAATCCCAGTCAAGTCTTACAACGGGTTACTTTGTGAATCACATCACCTACATTACTATGAAGACTACACTTCCAAAACAGAAAGAATTACTTGGTTGTAAAACACTTTGGTGTGTCCAGAGGCTGGAGAAACTTCAACATAAATGCAAATACACTGACTTTTTCCCGGAGTGGAAAGGTCAACTACAAGAAGGCACAGGTTCAAAGTTTATGGGAGAAGCATGGGTAACACTTCTCACCCAGAGGGTGGTGGGCACCTGGAACACATTGCCAGTGGAGGTGGTGGAAACAGGCACCTTAGCAACGTTCAAGGCATATCTGGATAGACACATGAACGGGAGGTGAACAGAGGGATAGAAACCACATTTGGGAATTAAGTAGCGGGTCTAAATAAGGACTAGGAATAGGTGCAGGCTTGATGGGCCAAAGTGCTGTATTGTATATTGTATAAATATTCTCTTTATCTTATTGCTGTGCTCCTGTCTAGAACGAGCATAGGTGTGGTGGTGCCGGTGTCAGACTGGGGTGAAGTCACACCACACCAGGTTATAGTCCAACAGGCTTAAATCACAAGCTTTCGGAGCACTGCCCCATCGTCAGATGAAGTTACTTTAACCTGGTGTTGTGTGACTTCTAACTTTGTAGAACTAGCAACTACATCTCCAGTGGGAGAACAAAGCTTTTTCCACTTGGCCCCAGCAACATAGCCTCATGCTCAACAAGAAGCTGCGAGCAGATTGCTGTATGTCTTTTTCAGTCCATGTATGGGCCAGTAAGCTGTAACACTGCAGTTCTCAAAGTGTAAGCAAATCCTGCATCTGAAAAAACTACATGTTACACAGCTTGATAGTGTAAACTGAATTAGTTTCACTAGGGTTAATCATCCCATTCATCTTCATGTGATACATGAAGTACAGACAGATACGAGTCAACATCCTCAACACGTTACTCACTCTGTTCAGTAATTCATGTTACTGTGTCATCATTAAAATCAATTGGAAGCATGTTCCCTGAACAGTGGATTGTTATTATTCCTGAGAGGATGGAAAAGAATGAAAAGGATTTGATTATCTGTTGCTAAAATAGAGCCTGAAGATTCTCAGACACAAAGAAAATGGTAGTTTTGGTTATGGGTCATCATTGAATTAACTGATCACCACTAGAGATGTGTTAAGGACACTATCATTGATCCTGGCATCCTCACCTCCAGGAGGGAAGTTTCAGGGCACTCATTTCTGATCTGTTTCACACTACGTGTGTTTGGGTGCATGCTAGAGAAAGTCTGGATCAGTACTGCTTGCCTGTGATGTGTGGCTATCTAACCTGATTAATGGTCAATGCCATTTCCTTTGCAGTTATAGAAACGATTTGAACAGGCGTGGAATGTTTCAATGGTATCACAGCAAGGGACATGAGAACTTGAGGAAGAACGTGGATGACTGAGAAATGAGAAGAACGAGGAACGTTTACTGAAAGTAGTAAAAGGCTCTGGACATGGTGGTGCAAGAGGGAGTTTTGTGGAAGCCAAAACATATGTATATAACTGGGCATGGGTGACATAACAAATTGGACAATGGGGAACAAGCATATTGCCCAAGTCCCCTGTGTACTGAAGACATCTGAAAAATTCTACGATTGTACAATGGCCAGCTGAAATCTATGTCATGACAGGGTTACAAAAAATACAAATTGTCTTTTCTGATTGGTGCTGCTCCTGGAAGATCTAGGATTTTGGACAAAACTCGGGATACAATCAAGTTGCATTGTTATACTCTCCACGGTTAGTGTGCTGATAGTCATTGCCTCGTCTTACAGATGAAGAATGACCAACTGAGCTCGGTACAGGAGTACTGCTGAGGCTCAGTTCACTTGAGAGCATTTGCCAATCCTGCGATGTCTGTCACCAAGACAGACAATGGGCAGCAGCCACATGAGGAACACCATCATCTTCAAGTTCCATCATTCTGACTTGGGAAATATGTCATGGTTCCTTTTGACATTGCTGGTTCAAAATCCTGGGACTTCCCATCGCTCAGCACCGTGCAGGTACCTACACTGCTGTAATGCAAGAAAACAGCTCAGCAGCACCTTCACAGGGACATGGAAAAGTAGTTAATATCGTACCAGCAATGCCTATATCCCAAGAATGAATAAATAGGAAAGGAAAATACTGGAAATGGGGGGGAGGGGCAAGATATACAATAGGAATTGTCTGTAAGTGGAACACTAAACTGCTCGAAAGATTTATACAGTTCATGAAATCTTCATCGCAATCCCATTGGTTCAGTCAGCTCTGCCCAATCTGTCAATAGTGCATGGCGTTGGTATCCAGGCACTGTCCTCTGGTGGTCCTCTCAAGCTTGCACAATTGTGCAACAGAAAGAAATTCAGACATCCATTTGAAACAGATTCCAGTCAAGTTGTGGTTTGTATGCAGCTGCTCTGAGCTTAGTAATTGTTTTAGCGAGCCTGGCTTTGTGCAGTTTGACAAAACAGGATAATAGCCCAACATGAAGAGATGTGAGCAGCAGCTGCACTTTATTACAAAACACTGACCCCATCTGATGATAAGGAGTTGGATTTTGCCAACTTAATGGATGAGTTTTCAAAATCCTGGTTTGGGCAGGAAACCCCTTTAGATTGTGATACTTGAATGAGCCCCTGTTGAGTGGAATTGAGTCGGACAGACCAGCAAGCATTCAGGTTTGATTCAGTGTTGAGGCTGCCAATCTCTACAGGGGTGGCATTGGATGTACTTCAGTTCACTTTGCTATAGCCCACTTAACTTTAGAACCTAAGAGCATACAAAATAGGAGCAAGAGTAACTTGAAAGGGTTCAGAAAAGATTTACAAGGATGTTGCCAGGGTTGGAGGATCTGAGCTACAGGGACAGGCTGAACAGGCTGGGGCTGTTTTCCCTGGAGCGTTAGAGGCTGAGGGGTGACCTTATAGAGGTTTACAAAATTATGAGGGGCATGGATAGGATAAATAGACAAAGTCTTTTCCCTGGGGTTGGGAGTCCAGAACTAGAGGGCATAGGTTTAGGGTGAGAGGGGAAAGATATAAAAGAGACCTAAGGGGCAAATTTTTCATGCAGAGGGTGGTACATGTATGGAATGAGCTGCCAGAGGACGTGGTAGAGCCTGTACAATTGCAACATTTAAGAGGCATTTGGATGGGTATATGAATAGGAAGGGTTTAGAGGGATATGGACCAGGTGCTGGCAGGTGGGACTAGATTGGGTTGGGATATCTGGTCGGCATGGACGGGTTGGACCGAAGGGTGTGTTTCCATGCTGTACATCTCTATGACTCTAAGAGTAGACCAAATGGCCGCTTGAGCTTTCCCCACCATTCAATACAATTATCTCCTCCCTCAGCTCAACTTTCCCAGCCACTCCCATACTCTAACTCTATCTAACTGGCTTTGATTTAAACAAAAATCATTCAGATGTGATCTTCACTGGTTCAGCCAGCATTTATTGCCTATCCTAAACTGCCCTTGAGAAAGTGGTGGTGAACTGTGGTCCACACGCTATAGGTTAGAGAGAGGGAGTTCCAGGATTTTGACTCACCGATACTTAAGGAACAGTGATACATTTCCAAGTCAGGACAGTGAGTGGCTTGGAGGGGAAGTTACAGGTGGGGGTCATGTTCCCATGTATTTGCAACCCTTGTCCCTATAGATGGTAGTGGTTGTGAGTATGAAAGGTAGTGTTTATGGAGCCTTGATGGATGGTACACACTGCTGCTACTGAGCGTCATTGCAGGAGGGAGTGGATGTGGTGTCAATCAAGCTGGCTGCTTTGTCCTGGATGGAGTTAGTGATGGAGCGTCCACAACTCTGTGGAGTAGAGAATTCCAAAATCCTCTGAGCATGGAAAATTATCCTCTGTTAGTCCTGAACGATAGACTCCAGAGGACAGTGCCTGGATACCAACGCCACATTCTGAGGAGAGGCCACTGATGTGAAACATTGGATTGGACTTTATGGAGGTACTGTGTGTCTCGAGTCTGAATGAAGTCTCGTGACATCTTTCTTAGTGATCGTCTGCCCAATTAAGCGCCACTTTGGAACCTAACTTAGGATGTGGCGCTGTCAGGTTCATTTACCCTGCAGGTGGAAGTCAATCAGAGGCTAGCATGACAGCGCCACCAAAGAGGCAGTGGCTGCTGCCAGTACTGCATCCATCTGGGGTTGAAGGTTGTCAATGACTATAAACCCTGTGTTTGTTTCCAGAATTTTCTGTTTTTATTTTGTATTTCCAACATCGTCAGCATTTGTGGTTTTCGTCTTTCAGTTTCTATCCTGTCATCCCATTTAGGATGGACAATATGTGCTAGCCAAGCTAGTGATGCCAATATCCAATGATCAAACAATAAGATTTTAAAAATCCCCTTTGGAATATTGTGTAAAAACAAAGAAGCAACATAAAGGACTGGAGGGAAAGGATTAAAATCCATTTATGAAGCAGTGTCTATATTAGAAAACGGGTTTGAAAGCCAATTTGGATGTTTCAGGAGTCAAGAAGTGAATTACTGCATAGGTTCTGTTAATTCTCTGCTTTCCGGTAACATAAATGATTATATGAATTCATAGCCGCACATATTTTTATCCCTAGCAACTAAATATTTGTGGTTTGAAGTTCCTGTAAAGTAAATATGTTTTTGCTTAGATTACAGATTGTGAACAACGACATTCCGAAATATGTCATCCAACTGCTGCAAGAAAGTCTTGTTCCAGATCCCACAAATAGAATCAATGTTCAGGCATTAGCATGCTTCCCAGCAGGGACTGGTGGTCCACTGACTTTATTCTACAACAATGGGTTAGTAGGAGTAAAAAATGGGTGTGGATATCATGTGGCACTGAACACACCAGCAAAGCCCCAGCCTCAGCAACTCGTCTGTGCTGAGTCAGGAGATTTCAGCTCAGTCAACGGTCGATGAACGAATAAATTTAATATCCCTGGGGGCTGCAGACTGGCGAAGGGGATTGTGTAGATGTGAAATGGGGAGGGATGGGAAGAGAGACAAAGAAAGAGAAACAAACGTGATGAGAGACTGGGCCACTTTGGACAATGTTCACTGGAGTTTAGAATAATGAGACTGGGGGATCTCATAGAAACCTGTGAAACACAAACAGGGCTAGACAGGGTAAACATGAGAAGGATGATTGGGAAGTCCAGAATGAGGGGTCACAACTTAAGAATACGAGCTAGGCCATTTAGGACTGAAATGAGGAGAAATTTCTTCATCCAGAGTGGTTAGTTTTGGAATTCTCTATAAAAAGAAAATGGTTGAAGCCAAAGCACTGAGTTCTCAAGAAGGAGATGAATGTAATTCTAAGGAATCAAAAGTTTAGGGAGAAATTGGGAATAGGATTCGACGATCAGCCATGTTTGTACTGAACCATACAGCAGGCTTGATGAGCTGAATGGCCTATTTCCGCTTGTATTTCCTAACTGTCTAACAGACAAGGTTCCTGCTTTAATTCCTTTCACTACAAGGTCAACCATTAGGATTCAGACCTATTACTCAGATCTTATTCATTTCACTCACTCTCATTCTGCAAGCTATGACTGGCAGGAACTTAATATTTGGAGGTGGTGGTGGCAGTATTGAACGACAGGTGGCTGTTGCCTTTCCCTTATTTTCTTCCATTGGATTTTTGTTGTCCCTCTCTAGCTGCCCTTAGACCAAGTGGCATTGCAGGGGATAGTTAAGATTCATCCACTTTGTTGTGGGTCTGGAGTCACGTGTAGTCCAGACCAGGTAAAGACAATGAATTTCCTTCCTAACAAGACATTAGTTGACCAGATGAATTTTTATGACTAACAGTTGATGGTTTTGTGGTCACTGTGATTCCAGGTTTCATTAGCTGAATTTAAATTCCACCAACTGCTGTTGGGCTTTGAACGATGTCACCAGAGCATTGTCCATAGCCTCTCGATTACTAACTCAGCAACTCTACTATTACACCATGGTCGCTCTCTACCAAAGTCATGACTGGAAAGGTTTATTGGCAGATTGAAACCTCTAATCTCTGCAAGACCCAAGGGTGAGGGGGAAACTCACTCTGTTGGGCAACCAGGGTTTACCTTCTGTGGTGGTGGGGGCATTGTGTGTACCCCTGACTCAAAGGTTCCCCATGCCAAATTGAGTGACCAGTGCTAGGAAGATGTTCCCCATCTCTGTTGTTGACTGTCAGGTGCATCTCACACCATACGTACCCGTCTTGTGCGTCCATTGCTGTTCATCTTGGTAAGCATGAGTGCAATACTGGCACTGGCCACCAGGCCTGGTGGCGCTGCTGGTACTGTAGAGCTGCCAGCCTCTGGCTGACCAGTTACCTCTACGGAGCATGATAGACAGTCCGCACTGAATGTCCCACAATTTAATGACCCCCTGGGGAAAATGGAACACCTGCGACAGAGTTCCTACTGAGCAATAGGAACTTTATTCCATCATAATTCCAGGAGGTGGGATTGGCTGGAATGGCATTAGGTGCTGTGCCCCCTTGACGCCCACATTAAATCCACACTGTAATCTTCAACACAAACATCAACATCGCTATGTTGACAACAGCAGTTTTGATGAGACCAGTCTTAAACTAAGCTGGCACGCTTTCCCGAGGGTAGCTGCCTGTGGTGAGAGATGGTGCCATGATCTTGAACGCAGCTCCAGAGTAAATGATCCTCAGTTTTATTGCCAGCTGGCTGCTCTTGGATGAGACATTAAGCTGAAGCCTCGAATATTTTGAAGAGCAAGGGAGTTATCCCTGGTGTCCTGGCCAATATTTAACCCTCGATCTACACCAATGAAGCAGATTGCTGCTTATTATTATCACAGAACAAGTGGTTTCAAATATGGTGTTAAGGAGAAGATTTTACAATATTTTTCTTTCAGAGTGTTGTTAGTTGAAGGAATGCTCTCACCAGTGGGGGCTGAATCATTGAATATATTGAAGGCTGAGTCAGGTGGACTTTTGGTAGACAGTGGCGTGAAGGGTAGAGGGTACAGGCAGGAAAGTGAAGGTGAAAAGACAAGAAGGGCAGACACAATCTCATCAAAAGCCCTATCTTATTTCTATGGCTGAAAGGACTGTTCCTGATCTTTCTACAGGCTGGTTATTATCACATTGCTGTTTGTGGGAGCTTGCAGTGATCATAATGAGGTCAGCCAGATGGACCTCATGGAATATGGCCTCCCTGATTGGGGGTTTTTAACCTGGGGTGGATTTACAGTGTGGATTTAATGTGGGTGTCAAGGGGGCACAGCACCTAATGCCATTCCAGCCAATCCCACCTCCTGGAATTATGATGGAATAAAGTTCCTATTGCTCAGTAGGAACTCTGTTGCAGGTGTTCCATTTTCCCCAGGGGGTCATTAAATTGTGGGACATTCAGTGCGGACTGTCTATCATGCTCCGTAGAGGTAACTGGTCAGCCAGAGGCTGGCAGCTCTACAGTACCAGCAGCGCCACCAGGCCTGGTGGCCAGTGCCAGTATTGCACTCGTGCTTACCAAGATGAACAGCAATGGACGTGCTGGCTGACAGAAGCATCAATAATCCTGTTCACTCAAAACTAGCTCTGAGGGAGCTGGATCAGTGTCAAGGACTCTCCACATGGAAATAAAGGATGACTTGGTGACGGGATACCAGCTTCTGTGGAGTTATTTAAGTGCTGACTTCAGCATTTCCTATATTACGACAGTGACCACTGTTTAAAAGCTCTTCACTGGCTGCAACATTGTAAAATGTCGTGAAAGATACTGTCTGAATGTAAATTGCTTTTTTGATGGTCGAAACTTCTTTAAGCATTTGAATATATTTTACATCCTTTCAAGATGAGGAATAGCATCAACAAAGTCAGATACCTTCCAGAACAGGCCAAACTATGACAGTCACGGTGGCACAATGGTTAGCACTGCTGCCTCACAGCGCCAGAGACCCGGGTTCAATTCCCGCCTCAGGTAACTGACTGTGTGGAGTTTGCACGTTCTCCCCGTGTCTGCGTGGGTTTCCTCCGGGTGCTCCGGTTTCCTCCCACAGTCACAAAGATGTGCAGGGCCAGGTGAATTAGCCACGCTAAATTGCCCGTAGTGTTAGGTAAGGGGTAAATGTAGGGGTATGGGTGGGTTTCGCTTCGGCATGTCGGTGTGGACTTGTTGGGCCGAAGGGCCTGTTTCCACACTGTAATGTAATCTAATCTATTAAACAGGCTTGTTCGCAGCTTGAATCATCTACTGAAATCAAAATCAAAGAGGTAGAGAAGCTGACAAACAGTGGAATCCCGCACTGGGAGTTGGAATAAGGAGTTAAATAAACAAACCAGTTTCATAAGACTCTTTGAATTCTATTTACAGAATCTGCGGTTAATTATTTCCCATAAAAATATACATTCTTATTCCTCAGAAACAAAAGACTCCAGTCTTTGTTACAATTATGTAAGCACAGGCTTACAGGATTTAACACATTCCCAGGGTCTATGGCAAAAGAAATCAAACTGCTAACACTTTAAGTGTGCTTATGCCCATAGGGATCAATAATATCTCCCGAGTACTGTGTCACTCTGCGTAACAGACTAGGCTTGTCTGACAATGCGACGAGATCGATTTACTGCTTCACCAGGCATTCTCTCAATGCATTGGGAATGTTTGAGTCAGTCTAACTTACTGGTGGAAGTGTTACTGGGACTAGTTGTGAACTAGGCACTTCCTTGCTATGGAGGATGAAGGGCAGTCGGCATTAGGCTAAATGGGCTAAGGAAAGTCAGGCAATGAGCAGAACTTCCGGAAGCACTTTTCTAAAAACATAGAGGGTCTTCCCCATACCTGCTCTTCCTGTTCCAAACGACTTTGGCCGACTCCATACAATTAAAATCTACAAAGACATACATATTGCTGTTGGATCCAGAGTACCTTAACTACTTAATTTATTTCCATTACTTTTCAATGGTTAAAATCAACTTGCAGTCTCTCGCGTGCAATCAGGATTGACTGAATGCAAGAAGGCATGCTCACAGTAAGTCGTCCATTAAAAAAAACTTTGCAATCAAATCATCAGAGCATCAAACTGCTACAGCGTTGCTTTGAGATCTTGCTGTGCACAAATTCTCTGCTGTGTTTCTCTACATTCCAGTAGTAAATTGCATTCATGCAGCACCTATGATGCTGTTAGATGGACCAAGTTACTACAGCGTGCTTCCAGGGTAAATCATTGACTGTCAACACATTTGGGACTATCCAGATGTCACGTCTGGTGCTATGTAAATGCAATGATATCCATTGTCCAAATCTCTCAATGCCTTGGGACAAGTTACATGAGACATGTGTGTTGTGGACCTGCAACAAATAATTTGCCTCCCATTTCCTTTCCATTCCTATTTTAAATTTAACCTTAACCCAAATTAAAAGCCCCCCAGCCCAGACTGGCCTTATTTCCACTGGAGGTTTGGAGTGAGGAGGGGAACTTCATTGAAGCCTATACGATCCTGAATGGATGTGAAAAGGATGGTTCCTTTTGTGGCTGAGTCGGAAAGCAGGCAGAGCAGTTTGAAAATTCAGATTTGTTGCTTTCGGACAGAGACGGGAGAAAAGTTTTCTCTCCAAGGTTTGGAACTTGCTGTCTCAGCAGGCGGGTGGCATGGCGTTATTGAATGTGTTTAAGGTGGAGGTGGATTGAGTGTTGTTAAGCAAGAGAATCAAAGGTTATTGTGGATTCATGGAAATGTGGGATTCACAGCCAAATACTTGCAGTCATGTTCTTGGATAGCATAGCAGTTTCGAGGGGCTGAATGGCCTACTTCTGTTAATAATTCACATGTTAAAATGTTCACATAACACCACAACTACAGTATTTAACTTGCAGAGGTTTTACGGAGTTTAACCCTTGTTTCTCGAATGTACAATAAATGTCAGAAGCTGCTGCAAAGAAATCAAAACACTGCCTCACTGCTGTTGTCCCAGTGGGAGTTGTAGTAATGAAAGGCTGCCCCCTGTCACACTGACTGCATCATCCAATGAGGTGCTGTCCTGAGGCTGAAATAACAGGCTGTTGCTTGGGACCTTTGTGGGCAAACTTAAAGCAACGATTCTATTCAACATCTCCTAATTTAAATTTATCACCATAAGATGTAAGCCATTGAGTTTGCTCTGATGTTTAATGGCCGATCTGATAATCCCATTTCCCCATTTCCCTTGATTCCCTAAATGATTAAAAATATATCATGGAGACATGGGTATATTTAATGACCCGGCATTTAGATCCCTCTGTGGTAAAGAATCACCCTCTGAGAGAAGAAATACCCCATCTCTGCTTTAAATTGGTGACATAAGCGAAAACAACCACTCCATATCTACTCTGTCAAGCCTCCCCAAAATCTTACATGTTTCAATAAGATCACTTCTCATTCCTCTAAATTCCAATGAGCATTTGAGGAACACAGGTAGAGAACATGCAGCTCCAGCAAGCATAGCAGAAGGCAAAAGACCTTTACTGGAAAAGCACAGCCGGTCAGGCAGCATCCGTGGAGCAGGAGAGTCAACGTATCCTGATGAAGAGCTTATACTCGAAACATCGACTCGCCTGCTCCTCAGGTGCTGCCTGAGCTTTTTGACTCTGATCTCCAGTCCTCAGTTTTTCCTAAATGACCTTTACTTTAGATTAGTTTCCCTACAGTGTGCAAACAGGCCCTTCAGCCCAACAAGTCCACATCGACCCTCTGAAGAGCAACCCACCCAGACTCATTTCCCTACATTTACCCCTGACTAATATATCTAACACTATGGGCAATTTAGCATGGCCAATTCACCTAACCTGCACATCTTTGGATTGTGGGAAGAAACCCACACAGACACAGGGAGAATGTGCAAACTCCACACAGACAGTTGCCCGAGGCTGAAATTGAACCTGGGTCCCTGGTGCTGTGAAGCAGCAGTGCTAACCACTGAGTCACAGTGCTGCCCCACTGTGAGGGGATTGGAGAACAAGTGTAAGACCATGCTTGGAACATGGTGCTCTAGTTTGCTCTCCATTTGTAATGAAGGATATATTTACATTGGAGGCAGTACATCAAATGTTCGCTAGATTGATCCCTGAGATGATGGGATTTGTCTATGGTAGAAAGCTGATTAAACTGGACCTACCCTTCTCAGGATTTAGAAGAATGAGTAGTGATTTCACTGGAACATAAAGTTCTTAAGACCTCAGAAGTGTTCACCATTGATTATATATTGAATGGAGGGCAAGCTCAGGGGCTGTAGGTCTACTCTTACATCTTCTGTTATTATCAAAATATCGATGAAGGCGTAATAATGGTACCAGTCCTATGTGATGAGAGGGAGCTGAGTGCTGCAATGCTAATGAGGCTTTCTAAAATAGTCCCATCGGTGAGAATTTCCATTAAGTAAGAAATTCCTGTTCTCAAGTTTAATATAGAAAAACAAGTAATTCAATATCAACATTTACAGATGACACCAAACTTGGGGTGGGGGGAGCTGGGGATGGTGCAGTTTAGTTTGTTGGGAGGAATACAATGCAACGCAAAATGATATTGGAAAACTTTCAGGCTGGGCAGTGGCAAATGACCTTTAACATTGATACAAGTTCACTTTGGTGAGAAAATGGAAATATCAGCTACACCTTAGAAAATCAGCGATTGGATTGGGGGTGAAGGGCAGAAGGGAATCCAATTAAGTACTTTGTGATAAATAGCTTTGCAGGTTAGAAAAGTGATTATAACAAAGCCCTGGATTTCTTTCTCAGGATATAGAGATATTTATATGTGTGAAGAGAGGCTACTTAGGATTGTTTCCTTTGAAGCAGCGAAGGTTGAGGTGTCCTGACTGAGATATGCAGAATTATGAGCGGCATATTTAGGAAGAAACATTTATTATCAGGGCCAATAAACTGTAGACATAAATGTAAGGTTTAGAGAGGATTTCAAGAAAGGTTGCTTCACCCAAAGGGTGGTGGGTATCTGATATCATTGTTAAAAGCGTGGGCGAAGCTTGAACTATTACAACATTTACAAAATATTTAAGTGAACGCTTGAAATGCCTAAGCGTACAAGGCTTTGGGCCAAGTGTTGGGAAATGGGATTAGAGTGGATAGGTGTTTGTCGATCAGTACGGACATGATGGGCCAAAGAGCCTCTTCATGTGTTGCATTACTCTATGATTCTATTGTATAGAACCCCTCAAAAGGAATTTAACATTCAATATGTAGCCCTAACCCCCAATACATATACTGGAGAAAGTACAAGAAATAATTTCCAAGGATGGTACCAGAACTGAGAATGTGTAACTATCGGACAAAAGTGAGAATGCTGAGACTTTTTCTGCAGAGGAAAGAAAAGACTTCGAGGGGTGGCACTGCTGCCTCAGCGCCAGGGACCAGGGTTCAATTCCAGCTTCGGGCAACTGTCTGTGTGGAGTTTGCACATTCTCTCCGTGTCTGTGCGGGTTTCCTCCCACAATCTAAAGATGTGCAAGTTAGGTGGATTGGCCATACTAAACGCAGGGTTACAGGGATTAGGTAGGGGATTGGGTCTGGATGGGATGCTATTCGGTGGGTCGGTGTGGACTCGATGGGCCCTTTGGCCTGCTTCCACACTGTAGGGATTCTATTAAATGTGAATAACAGCTTGAAAAGCATGCATGAGTTGGACCAGGAGGACATGAGCAGAACGTATCCATCTGTAGGAGAATGCAAAACTTGGGGTGACACATATGAGACAGTCACGTGGAAAGCCCCCAGTTGGGAAAGAGGTAGATGTTTTTCAGTAAAGAGTGTGGTTGGAACATGGGAGTAACTGAAGCAAGTTGCTTCGAAGCTTTTGAAAGGAAATTAAGACAAGCCATGGGAGAAAGGGAAAGGGAAAGACATGCTGAAAGGCTGCGATAAGAAAGTTGGAATAGGAGGAGGCTGGTGTGGAGTACAGACACAGGCATGTACTGCTGGAACCAAATGGTCTGCTGTCTATTTGATGCAATTCTGCACTATTTACCCAATACAAGGAATTTGACAGATTAGATTAGATTCTCTACAGTGTGGAAACAGGCCTTTCGGCCCAGCAAGTCCACACCGACCCTCCAAAGAGTAACCCAGATCCATTTCTCTCTGACTAATACAACTAACACTATGGGCAACTTAGCATGGCCAATTCACCCATCTTTGGATTATGGCAGGAAACCGGAGCACCCAGAGGAAACCCATGCAGACACTGGGGTTTAGGTCAGTCCTCCACTTGAATTCTGATCTAACCTGTGCCTGCAATGCAACACGAGCAACTTGGGGAAGGGGGTAATTGTCTGGAAGTCTTGCCTCTGTGGTATTTAGTGGCACTGCACAATGAGAATGGGGACCTTCTTACAAATGGCCAATGGTACTGGAAAATGCGGAAACCTTTCAGTTCATCACACAGAAAGAACATTGTCGTGTGACTCACTAACACTTTTTGTTTTAACTGTGATAGGTTCCCAGCCATCAGGGGGTTAATATAAAAAACAGGAGAATTTGCATACCAGTAATGGCAAATTGAAATAAAATAATGAATACAGGATGCCAGATGATGTGAACCGGAGTCAGTTGTAATCATGTTAATTTATGGCATATTTACAGTTCATAGCACTAGCTTGATGGCTTGTTTGATGAAGGAACATTCTGAGATTTCAAAAGGTCTGGCATGTTAGAGTCTGTGCCTAACTGAGGCACCGCCCTCAAAATTATATGTTTTATCTTGTTCATGAATCTTGTACCAACAGATGCCTCTCATTCTGGTCGAGAGCAGCCTCCGGTGTTCTTTCCTTCCTTTACACAGATATGACTGTGTCCTTTATTCTGACCCTGGCAGCTTGATGCTTTTCTCCGTAATATACATTTAACCCATTTCTCAAGCCAAGAGAATCTGGGCAGTCCCAGCCACTCAAACTCCCAATGGAACACAGGATCACTGTGAGTCCAGGAGGAAGACAAAGTGAGCAAGCAGCCACTGAAGCAAAATTGCTCTGACAAGTCGTGTAACACGAATGACAGAATTTCAAAAAAAAAATCCTTTGTCTCAATTGGCATTCCAGAAGGAAATGAAAGGGAAACAATGACTTGGGCATGTCAGTTAAGTTGATTCAACTAGCAGCCAGTGTGGTGGCTCTGGAAAACCAAAAGTTTCACATTTCTGGGGGACTGTATGTGTGATAAGAGTGAACCCCCGGTAAGTAAGGTTGGTGTGGAGACACTTACCATTCCAGCAGCTCAGGCAGGAATGACAAGGGGAATCACAGCCTGCTTCCAATCCACCAGCTGGAGCTTTGGAGAATGGTTCCCTCAAACTGAGACATTGAGTGGACTCCTCTACTCCCGGGAGGTGATGAGTTTGGAAGCTCACTCGACTGGAGAGGTGGCGGTGGTGTTCCTGAACCCCGTCAACTCCAATTAAAATCTGGCTGGAGACGTTCGTTGTTCATCTTTCCATGCCATTACCAATGGAGGTCCTTAAGTGGACAATTAAAGGCCTGGTTCAGCTGTTGCTGGGGTTGAATGAGCTGTAAATGGCTTGTTACTAGCCTTGTGGCTTGCTCCCCATACCACCCTGGGCAGACACCCTATGGGGAAGACCTTCAATCCCAGGCCCTGACTGTGGGACTGGGCATAGGGTACATATGGTGTTCCTCTCATTCCCTTTATGGTTCAACAGGATTTGCTTTATAACCGCACCACTGAGAATTTGTCTTTAATGATGCAAAACATCCTTTACAAAGCAGCATTTGACACCAAGAAATATTAGGGATGGTGAGCAGGTTTTAAGGAAGGTGTTAAAGAGGGCTAATAGTCAATTAGACATGGATGTTCAGAGACGGAGTTCCAAAACGCAGGACCTTGGCAGCTGATGGCCCGTATGGTGGGGACAATTAAAATTGGGGCAGAGATCAGAATTCCAGAAGCTAGGATATGATGAAGGGTTTTTGGGGAATGAGAATGAATACAGAGATGGGGGCATGAGTCCATGTATGGATTTACAAATAAGACTAGAAACTGTAACATCAAGTTATTGCTTAATTGGGAGGAAGGATAGGTCAACGAGCACAGAGGTGATGTGAAAACATGACTTGGTGCAAGTCGGAATGTCAGCAGCAGTTCTGAATGAAGCTAGTGGGGACCTGAACATAGGGGGCAGATCAAAACTACATTGGAATAGTCAAAACTAGCGGCAACAAGCTCATGATAAAGGTTTCAGCTGCGGGTGAGCAAAGATGGCAAGTTTTATGGTGATGAAAATAAGGAGTCTTCACTTGCCAACCAATCAACACCCTTTTCTCCTGCTGTACAAGCTGGCTTGCTTGGCTAAAATTTGGCATTCTTGCATTTGTCCTGATGATTGCAAGATGAAAAGCTTTGGCAATGGGTCTCTGTTTTCAGCAAGACTGTTTGATGCGATGCACTGTTTGTGTAATCGAAACAATACTATGAGCAAATAAGTATTCTTATTTGTGTAGGAAGAGAAAGGGACCTTGTGTATGGAGACTTGTCAGCCTGACATTTAGCACACAAACTAGTTCCATCTGATTGACAGCTATTGGGAAACAGAAGGAGGGATAAACTCCGGCCTATCCTTGGGTTGCCAACGGGCTGCAGACACTCCTGGAAGCTCCATTTCCTCTTCTCTAACCCGTAACTATTCAACAGCCTCAATCTCCCATCCCCACTCCCCACCCAACAATTAAACAAGAAAATTTATTCATGGAGCACAGTGATGATTGGCAAGGATTGGCCATTCCTAATTGTCCTTAAGGCGATGCTACTCAGCCATCTTCTTGAAAAAAGACTGGGTGGCTTGCGGGAGCTTCAGATAGGGCAAACAGATTTCCTTCCATAAGGAGACGATTTTTGTGCAATATTCAGTGATTATTGTCAATTCATTATTAGTCAATTCATAACATTTTATTTCAGACTTGTTTAAATTCCCTCAGCTGATCCAGTGGGATTTGAACTCACGTCCCTGGACCGTTAGGACTGGCTCCTGAATTCCGAGTCCAGTGACATTTCAACCACATTCCTACTCGACATTAAAATCTTCTCAGAAAATGAGATAAACGAAGTGCTTTTCTGGCACTCTTGGGAATGTTCTCCCGGGGTTTGTTTGCAGCAGACTCCAGGGCAATCCTGGTCTGTCCTTCCCCGTGGACTGCGTTCTGGAGGATGCATGATAATGCCAATTCTCCAAGGCTGGGGCCAGTGTAGAAAACCACTTCACTTAAGAAGGCAGCTCATCGCCACCCTCTCAAGGACGATGAAGGCTCAGCAGTAAATGCTTGCACCCACATCCCATGAATGAATGTAAGAACATGCCCAAAAGTGTGGACCAGCCCTCTATGGTTCCATGGGATACCAACATTCACCTGGAGACAGAAGGAATCACCCACGGGTTACAGGGACTGACAGCTGTCTACTGAGTGAGAGCCCTTCAGGAGTTATAGGAATAAAAGTACCAAAGGGTAAGACCAAAGCCAAACACAATGGATGCTGGAGAAACTCAACAGGTCTGGCAGCATCTGCTAGACAATAGGACATAGCTTCAATTCTGAAGTAGAGTCATACTTGACTCCAAACAATGGCTCTGCTTCTCTCTTTCCACAGATCATAGAATTCCCACAGTATGGAAAGAGACCATTTGGCCCATTTAGTCCGCACCAACCCTCCAAAGAGCATCCCACAGAGAGCACCCTATCCTCAAAACCTCGCATTTCCCATGACTAATCCACCCTAGCCTGCGCAACTTAATATGGTCAATCAACCTAATGTACATCTTTGGACTGCGAGAAGAAATCAGAGTGCACCCACACCAATACCAATACTTATAAACTCCACACGCACAGTCACCCGAGGGTGGAATTGAACCCAGGACTCTGACGTTGTGAGGCAGCAGTGCTAACCACTGAGCCACCGTGCCACTCCAGTGGAGCTTCTCCAGCATCTTCTATTTGCTTTACATTTCCAGCAACTGTAGTATTTTACTTTTAAAGGGGTGAGATCGAAATGGCTGTGAATACACAAAAATCACTTACTGGCTGACGCCTGGAATCTGTGCTCTGCAAAAAGTAACTCTCTGTTGGGCTTAAGGGCAACGCAAGTAGAAGGCTTAGAAAAGATAATCTACCTGACCATGAGACTGGGCAATTCAACACGGTTCAGGATCTGAGCTGTGGGGGACAGGAAGATGTTTGAGGAACCAAAATAAGATTCACAAAAGAGGGAGAGTAGTAACGGATACAACAATTTGGGCTTTCAGCAGTTTATATGACATGAGAAGGAGATCAACTCAAGGTGATGACCTGTGCTCATTGCATGTTCTGTGTAGCAAAGTCAAGTCAATTAAATGAATTAACCTGGAACAGGAAAAGCTTCATTCATGTGTCTAACCAGCCTTCGACTTTGTGATATCCCAATTTGGTTATTTTCTAGCTTCATGATGACCAGATGTTTAGATCGTGAGTTATATGTGGTAGTTTTAATAAATATAGATAGTTTCAGATCATTAATTTTTAAAGATCCATTATTTTATAACGTTGGGATACTGCGTGTGTCCCATGCCAAGAGTTCAGAAACAGACACTGAGTTCGCTGCACTGGGTTAAGATGTTTGGCCACAGCTCCCTGAAATTGGAAAGGAGGTGAGGAGATTTTCATGACCAATATTTGCCCCAAAATCCCACATCATTAAATGTTGTTTTTGGTCATCCTCACTATGTTGTGTTTAGGAGCTTGCCTTTCCCACATGACTACACTTCAAAATGCTTAAAGTCATGCACAGTGGGATGTCCCGAAACCGTGAAAGACACTACATAAATACAATTTAGTTCTGACTTTTGCTGGAACCATATCAAAGAATTTGTCAGAAGGAAGCAAGGTGTGGATCAAAAACAGAAATTGCTGGAGAAACTCAGCATCCAGCTATTTGTGTTTTTGTTTCAGGTTTTCAACATTCACATTTTTTTGTTTTATTTTGAGATGTGTGGATCAGTCCTTTGTAGCTCAGTAAGTTGCCAATACGCATTGTCTCACCTTGAGACATAATGACTGAAGAGAATCTTAGTTGAATCATCCCCCACTATCAAAATCCTGGGAGTTCACAGTAACCAGAAACTAAACAGGACTTGCCATATAAAAACAGTGGCGACAAGAGCAGGACAGGAGTAACTCACCACCTGACTCCCCAAAACCCATCCACTATCCACAAGACATAAGTTAAGTGTTTGATGGAATACCACACCACCCCTATTTGTCTAGATGAGCACACTCCAACAACACTCAAGACACCATTCAGGGCAAAGCAGCCCGCTTGATTGACACCACATCCACAAACACACACTGCCTCCACCACCCATGCTCAGTAGCAGCAGTGTACCCTGCAGAAATTCACCAAGGCTCCTCAGACAGCACCTTCCAAACCCACAACCGCTTCCATCTAGAAGGACAAGGGCAGCAGCTACATAGGAACACCACTCCTGCAAGTTCCCTTCCAAGCCACTCACCACCCTGACTTGGAAATATATTACTGTTCTTTCACTGTCGCAGAGTCAAAATCCTGGAATTCCCACCACCTCTCAAGGGGCAGTAGGGATGGACAATAAATGCTGGTCCAGACTGTGATGCCAACAGTTCATGAATGAATAAAATTAACGTTACCAGAGCTGACTGGACTACACCTAGATTAGATTCCCTTCAGTGTGGAAACAGGCCCGTTGGCCCAACTAGTCCACACCGACCCTCTGAAGAGTAACCCACCCAGACCCATTTCCCACTGAATGATGCACCTAACACTATGGGCAATTTAGCTGGCTTGTGGGAAACTCACACAGACATGGGGAGGATGTACAAACTCCACACAGACAGTTGTCCAAGGCTGGAATTGAACCTAGGACCCTGGTGCTGTGAGGTAGTAATGCTAACCACTGAGCCACCATGCTGCCACTAAGCCACCTTTTCAGGAATGATAGGGACAAAACTATCAAGGGGTGAAAATAAAGTGGCTGTGAATTCACAGCAAATCATTCACCAGATTGATGGGAGATGTTGTGGCTCAGCGGGAATTGTCCCTGCCTCTGAATGAGAAGCTCTGTGTCCAAGCCCCATTCCAGGACCTGATGGCCAAAGAAGGCGTGTTCATAATGTGTCCAGTTAGTGGTATCAACGTCTAAATCCTTCCAACACACACTACTGGCAGGCAGTAAGAGTAGGTGAGCTTCCTAGGCAGCCATGTGCTGGGAAGAATGGTGGAGCTGTTACCAGCACTGACCATAGCTTCAGACTACAGTCTGCACATAAAAGAGCAGTGCCTCAATGAACTGTAACACTCCATCATCATCAAGGAAAATTTATACGGCATCTACAGGTGAGGTGATTGTGTGAGAGAGCGAGAGAGATTGAGTAGATATTCTTGAGGGTTTAGAAGTGATTTCAATGAAATATATAAAATTCTTTCCAGAGCTGGACAAAGGTTACCAATCTAGCTGTTAAGAGTTGATCTCTGCATCCCAAGAGAGGAGAATGATCTGCTATTGGTCCCAACCATAATTTTGTCTGAGGGCCCTCAACAGAAATAGACCATGCCTGGGCTGTTTGACAAATGCAGCCATGTTGCTGAAGCAATCACATTTCTTGAATGGCATCCCCTGTTGTACATTCTCTTCAGACCTTCGACCCGGGGCGGGCCCATTAAGGACAGTATAAGCCAACAAAGGGTCAACATCTTCAAAACAGGATCGAGGAGGACAAGGAGAAAAAAATAGAGAGGTTTGGTGGAGAAAGGTGCAAATGATAAGCAGCTTCAGTAGCAAAGGTAAGACCATGAAGTATCACGATGATAATATTGGTAATCTGCGCTATTCCCTCAGGGAGCGATACATCACAATTGTCAATGATCTACCTTTTCTTTATTAAAGCATGTCATTACCCTTTCTGTGACCCTCAGAACCACTTAAATAAATTGAAAATCCAATTCCTGAACCACATTACACACTGACAGTGATTGCAGGCAAAGATGACAAGGAGAGAATTCAATGTAATCTTCTGTCGAGTTGGTGCTGTTTTGAAAGAGGCTGCAGGAAATAGTCTGGGTGATACCAAGTGCCAATCACAGGGCAAGCTGATATGCCTGTGGGCACTGTGATGTGAGCTGTGATTGAAGGGATGGCACTGCCCCCTGACTGGAAGAAGCAGCCTTTCATGCACACACAAACTCTTTGAACAATGTGAGGATAGAGAGAGCTTCCCTGTCCCTCCTAAAGTTTAAAGCTACATGGTTTACGATCTGTTACTCTGAGTGCAATCATTCCTCAGGTACACCATTCCAACTGCCAAGCTTATATATTCACACATGCTTTGTCATTTACTGAACTGACATTCATATTGAATGAGTGGAGTTCAAGCACTGCTTTTGTGCCAGCAAAGATCTTCACTCGAGAGATTCATGTGGCAGTGCAGCAGATTTGGGAAGCACTAACAGATAATCCAAATGGTTTCTGGAAGGGTTATATCCTGCAACTTGGAATAGGGTTGATAACAGGAACAGTTTTCGCAGTAACAGCGATAAACAGCTGCGTTTTAATCATCTCATCAGCTTTCTAAAATGGTCTAATTAGCAAACAGCTCATTTGCATGAGTCACTTCATGGGAAGCCTTGCTTTGTGCTGACACCCTGCTCTCATTGCGAACCTGACATGCATACGTTCTAAAACCATTGAGAAAGCTGACTGCCTTTCACAGAATCCTTACACAGTGTGGAAACAGACTATTTGGCCCATCAAGTTCCCCATGGCCAATTCACCTAACCTGCACATCTTTGGACTGTGGGAGGAAACCAGAGCACCCGGAGGAAACCCACGCAGACACGGGGAGAATGTGCAAACTCCACACAACCTGAGGCTGGAATCGATTGCACTGTGAGGTGGCAGTGCTAACCACGGAGCCACCGTGCTGCCAAGGACAAGCTGCTCTAGAGTCATAAAGTCATAGAGATGTACAGCATGGAAACAGACCCTTCGGTCCAACCTGTCCATGCCGACCAGATATCCCAACCCAATCTAGTCCCACCTGCCAGCGCCCGGCCCATATCCCTCCAAACCCTTCCTATTCATATACCCATCCAAATGCCTCTTAAATGTTGCAATTGTACCAGCGTCCACCGCTTTCTCTGGCAGCTCATTCCATACACGTACCACCCTCTGCGTGAAAATGTTGCCCCTTAGGTCTCTTTTATATCTTTCCCCTCTCACCCTAAACCTATGCCCTCTAGTTCTGGACTCCTCCCACCCCAGGGAAAAGACTTTGCCTAGTTACCCTATCCATGCCCCTCATAATTTCGT
>NC_057736.1:10368502-10385586 GCF_004010195.1 Chiloscyllium plagiosum | reverse complement strand
ATGGAGTTTGTGGATGAGTGCCGTGCTTCTAGGAATTCCCTGGCTGTTCTTTGTTTGGCTTGCCCTATAATGGTAGTGTTTTCCCAGTCAAATTCATGTTGCTTGTCGTCTGCTACTAGGGATAGCTGGTTGTGTCGTTTCGTGGTTCGTTGATGTTCGTGGATGCGGATCGTTAGCTGTCTTCCTGTTTGTCCTATATAGTGTTTTGTGCAGTCCTTGCATGGGATTTTGTACACTACATTAGTTTTGCTCATGCTGGGTATCGGGTCCTTCGTTCTGGTGAGTTGTTGTCTGAATGTAGCTGTTGGTTTGTGTGCTGTTATAAGTCCTAGTGGTCTCAGTAGTCTGGCTGTCATTTCAGAGATGTTCTTGATGTATGTTCTTTCACCTAGTTTCAGTTGGCCATGGCCCATTGCAGAGCACTCTCATCTCTGAGTCCAAGAGTACAAGCTGCACTCTCGAGGTTTGAGCTGAAAACCCATGCTGACACCCCAGTGGGAATGTATTTTCAAGGAGATGTACCATCTGCCCTCTCAACGGTCAAAAAGATCTCTTGGTTCCATTGTGGAGAACAGTAGAAGAGTTAGCTGTTCTGATGAAGAGTCACCGGATTCAAGACATTAACTCTGCTTTCTTCCCGCAGATGCTGACAGACCTGCTGAGTTTCGCCAGCAATTTCTGTTTTTGTTGTAGTTGGAGAATTAACCCTGGTGTCTAGGCCAATTATGATCCCTCAGTCAGCAACACTAAAAATTCCATTGTTTGGACATTATCTCACTGCTGGTAGTGGCATTGTGCTGTGTGCAAACTGGTTGCTGTGTTTCATACATTGTAACAGTTAAATGTACTTTATTGGCTGTAGAATGCTTTGAGATGTCCTCAGGTCATGGCATGTGCTCTATAAATGTATGTTTCATTTTCCTTCTCTGTTTACTGGGAAACGGACTGATTGTGAATTTGACTTCAGTTCAGTCAATGTGCCCTGTGATTGTACCATTGCAATTTCCACCTCAGCCTCTGCCCAATGAGAGACCTCCAGTAAGAGCACCACATGGTCTGCATTTTGTGTTCTAGGGCAGTCTGTTCATGTGGCTTTTCCCAGTTGCACTGTGACAAGTTCAGCTGCTCAAATGGTAACTGGGGTGCAGCTCGAGCAACTAATAAGATCAAAGTGTAGATTGGAAATGGCTCCCACGACGGCTGATTGAGACGAAATGCACAGATGCTCTCAGAGGATGCAGGGTACAACCACAATAAGGCAGAAGGATGAAAGGAGGATCATGTGCAACATCCCAACACTGGCATGGTCCATTTGGGCCAAATGGTGTGTTTCCATCATTGGTGTGTCAGCTATGCCTCAGATGGTAGCACTCTTACCTCTTGGATACAGGTAATTTTGGTACAACGTACGTTTCATTAACACAAATTGGCTATAATATGATTTGTGAATTATGGATGCTGTTTGGATAACGCGAGCTTTCTACTGAATGGGTATAGCAACCCTCTACGGCAATCTTCTACAGTGCAATTTTCTATAGTGATTTTCCACAGCGTGATTTTCTTTCGCGGTTTTCCATAGCATGATTTTCTATCGCACGAGGTTGCTGAAGGACACAACTGACGCGTTTTAGCAGAACGACCTGCTCTGGCTCTTGTTTCTCAGACATTGTCTCTTGTCTCTCGGACTCATGTTCTGGGTTCAAGTCCCACTCTGGAGAGATCTGAGCATTAAAATCAAGGCTGCTGCTCCAGTGCAGTACTGAGCGAGCACTGCACCATTGGAGGCACTGTCAGATAAGACCTTTCTCTGACACAAAACACTCATATGCCATCTTTGAAGAGCATCAGGGGTGCTCTCCCAGGTGTCTTAGGGTAAATACTGGCTACCTGATGCTCTTCAAAGGTGGCATATGAGTGTTTTGTGTCAGAGAGAGGACAATCAACATGACAGAAACAGATTATCCAGTCCGCATTACATTAGTCCTGGTGGGATCTTGCTGTGCACAGTTTGGTTGCCATGTTTCCTATGCAACAGCAATGATTCCACTTTGTAAAGCATGTTGAGGTGCTCAGTGTCAGTGAAATTATATTTACAAGTTTTAACTTTTCTTTTACAGTACATTCCACGTAATTTTATAAACAAAACCGAACATCAGCCTAACCAAATAATCCTCAGACTTTACAGGAGTTTACACCAAGGACATAATCAAGTTTTTGGATCTGTCCCTCTGTGGAAACCTCAATTTGGGAACAGTTTATATTTTGCAAATTAGCGTTGTCAAAAAGACTAGAATGTTTTAAGAAAGGTCAGATTGGTTAAGTCTTCGGGCAGTGGGAATATACAGCCCACAACTGTTTCCTGGAATAAAAGTGAGTCAATTGATGCTAATTATTGATCTGTCTGTCTCAACGTTGTTCAGTTTAGCTTAGTGCAACGAATGGTAATCGATTGTGAAAGGGAGAGGTGTAATGAGACCTGGATGCCCTTGTACACCAGTCACTGAAGGTGAGCATTCAGGTACAGGATAAAGTGAATGTGGCCTTCATAGTGAGAGGATTTGGTACAGGGGAACAGGGATTTCTTGCTGCAATTATACAGGGCCTTGGTGAGAATATACCCAGAGTACTGTGTGCAGTTTTGGTCTCCTTATCTGAGGAATGATGTTCTGGTGATGGAGGGAGTGTATCAAAAATTGACTCCTGGAATGGCAGGACTGTCATGTGAAAGGAGACCGATAGCTTAGGGCTATGTTCACTGGAGTTGAGAAGAATGAGGGAGGGGAATCTCTAGAAGTTGAATAAAATTCTAACGGGGCAATGGGATAAAGGCAGGAAGGATGTTCCCGCTGGTGGGACAGTTCAAAACCAGGGCTCACAGCCGAAGGATACGGGGTGGGACTGCGATGAGGAGAAATTTCTTCACCCACAGAATGGTGAGCCTCTGGAATTCTCTGCCACACAAAGCAGTTGAGGGCAAAACATTGAATGTTTTCAAGGAGTTAGGAATAGTTCTTAGGGCTAAAGGGATCAAAGGGTATGGAAAGAGAGTGGAAACAAGGACAAAGTTGGATGGTCACCTATGATACTATTGAATGGCAGAGCAGACTCGAACAGCCTAAATGGGCTACTCCTGCTCCTGTTTTCTATGCTTCCTTGTTCAGTGACCACATTTTGGGACAGGTTTTTATCCCCCTTATTTTGCTGGGAAGTGGTGGCCATGCAGAATATGGAGCAGAGACCCCATGACAGAGTACCCCCTCACCTGATTAAGGCCCAGCTCAGGTGACAGTTTGACAGCACAAATAATTTCACCAGATGACCCTGTGTCTCTAAGATTTTACAGCACTTCCGTTACCAAGTCTCTGTTCTGCATATAATTTTGTAACAGCTGTGAAAACAGGCTGTTCTTTAGCTCAGTACAGAATTACAGGGAACACCATCCTCAATAATGACAGACCTTCTTCTTTGATCTCAAACATTCTTCTGTGGGCTATATTTATGTATGGATACCTCTCTCTGTGACTCTGGAATTACAGGGAAATCTATTGTCTGACTTACTTTGCATAATTTAACTTGGCAGGTTTGTTCATTCTTGCCCAAAGTTCAAGATTGTTGGTTGGAGCCGACACTTTGCACTTGTATAGTGCCGGTAACATCCTGTGGCCTTTTCATAAAGGGACCGAAGCACTGAGTCAGACAGAATGTAAGAGTGGGTCAGGTGGCAGAATCAGCCAAATTTGAGGAGGATCATGAAGGTGAGGAGGGGCTTAGCGAAATAACTACAGGGTGCACGTTGGTGACAGAATGTCCCTGAAAGGAACAAACCAGTGATGACTGATCGGACACATGTGGGCACATGTCAAGGAAAATAGGGAAGGAGCCACCTGATGAAGGAGCGTCGCTCCGAAAGCTAGTGCTTCCAAATAAACCTGTTGGACTATAACCTGGTGTTGTGTGATTTTTAACTTTGTGCATCCAAGTCCAACACCGGCACCTCCCAAATTTAGTCTCCCAAAGCTTCCATTTCTCTCTCTGCCTTCAACTGCTAGCTAGTCTCTCATTCCCTTTCATTGGAAATGCTGGTCTCGCTGCTTCGGGGGTGACAACAGTGTGCAGTAACTGTTTTCTGAAAAAGATGCATCATAGCTACATGTAATGAAAAGGGATCATTACAGTGTTCCTCTTGATTCCAAGTGTTGAGTGCCTTGTTGTTAGTACAAACATCAAGGGTTTCAACTTCATCTCACATTACATATCATATGTCAGTGTGTTAACAACAGCAACAGCCCTGCTTTGATAGTGAGACACATTTCAGCTACATCTGCCTGGCCCTTCAGACTGTGCTTTTCAATGCTTGTATTTGGCATAAACTGTTAAAATAAACAGCTGCTTCTGTGAAGCCCCTCAGAACAGTCAGGTTCCCTGCCCCCTACCTGAAAAAACTGCACCTTCCCCCTTCCACTGGCTACAGAGGTACTAAAACCATCCCATCAACTAATTCTCCTTTGTACTCACTAACCTACATTAGCTCCCAGCCAAAACACTGCTTTGATTTTAAAATTCACAATTTTTGTTTCCTGTCCCTCCATGGCCTCACCCCTTCCTATCTCTGTAACTTCTACCAGCACTAAAACCCTTCAGGATCTCGGTGTCTCTTAATTCTGTCCTCAGATCTCATTGTCCAATCACTGGAGTCATGACCTCAGCTGCCTAAATCCATAAACTCTCTCAACCACTCCTTTAAGTTTCTTACAATCCAGACTCCAGGCACCAAATTTAAGTTGCAATCCAGCTGGAGGACCAAGTAACTTATATTTTTAGAGTTGACAAAATAAAATGTGATGATCAGGAGACTTGCTGAGAGAACAAAGCCACAAGGTTCCATGGTTTTGAACAGACATTTATAAATGTTGCCTCACAATGTTAGAACAGGATCATAAGCTGCCACAACATGTACAACTTATTTTGAATACCCAACATTAGCATTTGGTAAAATATGATTGAACACTCCCACAGCATACATTAAAGAGCAAATGTGATCAAGAGAGATCCCGTGGGTTTCTTAGTAGCTCTCAGCAGATGTCAATGACACTGTGAATCTTCAAATCTCAATAACCTCCCCAAGCAATCATAACTCTTCATCATTGTCACCCCAAGCCCTGAACTCCTTCTCAAGAGCAGCTCCATTATGGAATGCCTCAATAATTGTTCCAGCTCTGGTCAGTTGCACTCAGTCCCTCGCTTTATGTTTGCCTGGACTCCAAAAACTGCATTCCCTCACAGACACAACACTAGTCTTTCACCAACAGTAGACTTCACACAGCCAGTACCACTTCTGGATGTTCAGAGCTCTCACCTTGCTCAACTGCAACCAGCAAATGCTGCTCAGCACCCACAGCTGGCTGTTTTGAACTATTAGCGAAATATTGCCTCTTCTGAGCTCCCAGATCACCCAGGTCTTACCGAAGGCCTCACCCAACAGAGCAATTCATCCAAAGTATGACTTCCCAAGTCCTCATGACACAGACCCCATGCAGTTTTGCAGCACGGTTAACAGCAGTACTCCCTAACATGGGAGTCTCTGACTCTATTTGTCCAAACAGTGACCAACTAAAAACCTCACAACTGACCCCTTTCCTGTTGTCACACAGCAGCATTTGGATTTGAGTGTATCTGAAAAATTACTTTCTCCCAGAATACTGGAAATGAGTCTCATCACAAGCCACTCCTTGAAACACTCTCTTTGACCAACTTGTGGCTGTGTCAAATTGCCTCTGATAGCATTCCCACAAAATGTTTGCTAATTGCAAGTTGTCACTGTTGTTCTTAGAGTCCATTTGGAATTGCTTTACACTCTCAGGAAGTCCCCGAGTTCTGATAGCTCAAAGGCAGCGTTGGCTACCCAAAAGGAAATGATGTTATTTGAGTGTCGCAAGAGAGAAGAATGAGAGATGATCCCATTGAAACATAGGATTCTTAAAGGGCTTGACAGAGTAATTGAGGGTCAGCACAGACTCAATGGTGCATCTGCACTGTAGGGATACTATGATATTTCCTGAGAGGATGGTTCCCCTCATGGGAGGGTCTAGGACCAGAAGGCATCATCTCAAAATAAAGGGGCACCCGTTAAAGACCATGGAGAATAGGAATTTCTTCTGTCACAGGATGGCGAGTCTTTGGAACTCCTTGCCAGAGACAGCTGTGGGGGGCAGAGACTTTGTGGGTATGTATGGCTGAGATAGATAGCTTCTTGATCAGTCTGGGAATCAAGGGTTATGGGAAAGGGCAGGAAAGTGGACATGAGGGACGTCTGATCAGCCATGATCCTATTGAATGGTGGAGCAGACTTGAGATAATGCAGGAAATTATATGTCACTGGTCAGATACAATGGCCAAAATTGAATGGTTATAAAGGAACTGACAGGCTGGTCTGGTTGCAGAAAATGCAATCAACCGAAGCATAACCAGTGGGTCAAAGCTCTTGCTCAAACATTTGGTGATGATGGTCATTACTAACAGCTGTTTCAAGTTGAAATTGGAATAAATGATCAGAAGCAAACACAGCATTACTCTTATGGTCAATGAGGTCTTTAAGTTTTTCAAAAGTAAGCCTCTTGTATGGAATGTTCCAGAAAAAGACAGCTCTGAGACTGAGAAGTGTCACCAGGAGTTCTGTCGGTAGTTAGGGTGGGTTGGCCAGGCTGCCAACGTGGCAGGAGAAGAGAAGATTATTTTTTAAGACCCAAGTTAGAAGGTAAGACTTAGGGTTCTTGTGGCGCAGTGGCATTGTGCCTTTCTCTGAGTCAGGAGGCCTGGGTTGAAATCTCATCTGCTCCGGACATGTGTAACAACATCTCCGAACAGGTTGATGAGAAAGTGTCCAGAAGTTAGGATCAAAAATAGAAAATGCTGGAAAAGCTCAACAGGTCTGGCAACATCTTGTGGAGAGAAATCAGAGTTAATGTTTGGGGTCTGAGGAAGGGAGTCCTCGATCTGAAACCTTTACTCTGATTTCACTCCACAGAGGCTGCCAGACCTGCTGAGCTGTTCCACAATTTCTGATTGTGTCTCTGACTTACAGTGTCCACAGTTCTTTCAGATTAGATTCCCTACAGTGTGGAAACAGGCTCCAACCAGTCCACACTGGCCCTCCAAACAGTAACCCAACCAGACCCATTTCCCTCTGACTAATGCACCGAATACTATGGGCAAGTTAACATGGTAAAAACAATGACTGCAGATGCTGGAAACCAGATTCTGGATCAGTGGTGCTGGAAGAGCACAGCAATTCAGGCAGCATCCGGCGAGCAGCAAAATCGACGTTTCGGGCAAAAGCCCTTCATCAGGAATAAAGGCAGAGAGCCTGAAGCATGGAGAGATAAGCTAGAGGGGGGTGGGGGTGGGGAGAAAGTAGCATAGAGTACAATAGGTGAGTGGGGGAGGAGATGAAGGTGATAGATCAGGAAGGAGAGGGTGGAGTGGATAGGTGGAAAAGGAGCTAGGCAGGTCGGACAAGTCCGGACAGGTCAAGGGCACAGTGCTGAGCTGGAAGTTTGGAACTAGGGTGAGGTGGGGGAAGGGAAAATGAGGAAGCTGTTGAAGTCCACATTGATGCCCTGGGGTTGAAGTGTTCTTCCTCCAGGCGTCTGGTGGTGAGGGAGCAGCGGTGAAGGAGGCCCAGGACCTCCATGTCCTCGGCAGAGTGGGAGGGGGAGTTGAAATGTTGGGCCACGGGGCGGTTTGGTTGATTGGTGTGGGTGTCTCGGAGATGTTCCCTAAAGCACTCTGCAAGGAGGCACCCAATCTCCCCAATGTAGAGGAGACCGCATCGGGATCAACGGATATAATAAATGATATTAGTGGATGTGCAGGTAAAACTTTGATGGATGTGGAAGGCTCCTTTAGGGCCTTGGATTGAGGTGAGGGAGGAGGTGTGGTGGCCAATTCACCTGACCTGCACATCTTTGGACTGTGGGAGGAAACCTACACAGACCGGAGGAGAATGTGCAAACTCCACACAGACAATCGCCCGAGGCTGGGATCAAACCTGGGACCCTGGCACTGTTGAGGAAGCAGTGCTAACCACTGAGCCACCCTAGAAGTTTTATCCAGAAGTTGGGACTCAGCTGGTGATGGAGATGTTTGACTTTCAGAATCAGAAACCTGCATCTATAGTCCATAGGGAAAAATAAACTCTCTCATTTATTGTGTGTTAACACTTCTTACAGCTAACTGTGTTTTGGACTGTAGTATATTCTATAGGGCAATTCCATTTGCAATGTTTATGCGGGTCTGGTTATGTATCATTGCACTCATACACAGAAAACAAACTCGCCTTTATCTGGGTGGAATAGTACAAGTAAACATGTTTGGTAAGTGACATACAGGCATTTATAGCAGTGTTGGAGCACTCCTATCTCTATTCAGCTGAAAATGATCAGGTTGCGTGACAAGGCCACTTTATTTACATTGCCATGAGATGAGGGTCTATTGACTGGAACAGTTGTGAAAGTATGCAGGATTATCCTTACTTTAAAATTAATGCTGGAAATATACTCAGCTGATGGAGCTGATAAAAGCCTCTAAATGTCCAGATGTTGAATGCAAGACAAGACTTTACATTGAAAACAAACTGCTGTCTCCAAGGCTGAAGCCATCACTGAGAGATCCCAAGGAGTTTGATACTTTAAATACCTTCCCCCTTCGTCAAACAGAACCTCCAAGGCATTTCCTAGTAAAAATAATAAAGGCTCAAAAGCGTTGTTCAGAATGGTTTGTTGCGTTGGATCGCATCCAAGCCGACAGCTAGTACAGTTAGTGAGGTTGTACTGTAAACAATGCAAATGGGGATTAAAAATAACACTCCAACAATGCTGGGTTCAACTTGAGAGTGATGAACTCCGCTCCATTCGATAGGTCTGCATTCATATCCTCCTCTTCTGGCCTGGGGTTTGTGAAGCCAGTTTTGGTTCTAACATTCAGCATCCAAGCGAAACTGGCAAGTTTTTTATCAACAATGCACCCTGGGCTTTGGGATCCTTGTGTTAGACCCTGAAAGAGTGGGGCTTGGTTACTTTTTAAACTACAAAATGCCACGCTGAATAATTATAACACAGGAGGAGGTCATTCGGCCCATTGAGTCTTCATTACAATTCACCTAGTGCCATTCTGCAGCCTTTTCCCCTGTCGTCCAGCAGATCACTCTCTTCACATTATGATCTAATTCTCTTCTCAAAGCTGTGGTGGATTATATATACACACACACACACACACACATTTACGCATACACATACACACACATATACACACATACGCACACATACATAGACACATACACACACATACACACACACATATATACACATACACACACATATATATACACATGCATATATACACATACACATATATACACATATATACACACACACATATATACACATACACACACATATACGTACACATACACACACACATATATACACATATATTTACACATATACACACATGAAACATACATATGCACACACATATACACACTCATACATATATACACACAGAGAAACACACACACATTCATACATATATACAGAGAAACATACACACACGTATATGCACATATTTACACACAGAGAAACAAAAGCACACACACAGACATACACACACACATATACACACAGACACACACAGAAACACACAAACGCACACACACATATACACAAATATATACACACACTCATAGAGAAACACACTGAGAAACACACACACTTTCTCTCTATCTCTCTCACTCACTCACACTGGAAAATACATTTTTCTGCATGTCACCATTGCTTCTTTTGCTAATCACATGAAATTGGTGTCTATCGGTTTTCCAATCTTTCCACTCTTACGATTTTGAAACCTTCCCTCACCCTTCTGCAAGCACAACTGGCTGAAATTCTTCAACCCATGCGCCTTTAGGCAAAATCTATCGTTTTAAATTGATCTTCTGAATGGATCCGACTAGGGTACAGAAACAGCTATCAGTATGGATCAGATGGGAATTGAAAATTGCACTATACCCTGAGATTCTCACATTTTTTTTAGAAAACATCTTCAAAATATTTGTTCTTGATTTGAGCTCTGACAAAGCATCAATCAGGAGGTTCCATAGGTAAGCTGCTTACTATTATCATCAAAATTCATTACTTATGCTTCAGATAGGAAAGATCCACAGCTGAATCAGGTAAAGTGAGAGTGACAGGGAATGAAAGTCAAAGGTTGAATGAAAAGCCAGTGCAACTTCAGGGCTATAGGCTTCCTCTTCCCTATTAAACCAGCTGGTACAAAATTGTCAAGTAAGCAAAATCGCTTCTTGAGAACAAAGTGAGAGGATAAGTCTCACTGGAAAGAATCTTGAAAAACTCGTTCGATATTACATAACTCCTCAAAATACTCCCTTCTTCAGCAATGCCGAGTTACAACCTTTAAACGGGCTGAAACTAAACTGAAACTGAATTTGTTTTATAATCTTGCCTCTAAGATTGTGTGGGTGCTGGGAATTAACCTGTTCATTACCACTTGTAAGTCAAGATCAGCTATTACGTTTGGGCAGGTCATTTGATCCATACCTCAGCCAAGCTCAAAGCAGTTATAGAGTCATAGAGATGTACAGCATGGAAACAGACCTTTCTGTCCAACTTGTCCATGCTGATCAGATATCCTAAATTAATCTCGCCCTATATGTCTCTAAACCCTTCCTATTCATACACCCATCCAGATATCTTTTAAATGTTGTAACTGTACCAGCCTCCACCACTTCCTCTGGCAGCTCATTCCATACACGTACCACCCTCTGTGTGAAAAAGTTGCACCTTATGTCCCTTTTAAATCATTTCCCTCTCACTTTAAACCTGCGCCCTCTAATTTTGGACTCCCCTACCCTGGTGAAAAAGCTTTGCCTATTCACCCTATCCATGCCCCTCATGATTTTATAAACCTCTATTAGGTCACCCCTCAGCCTCCCACACTCCAGGAAAAACAGCCCCAGCTTGTTCAGCCTCTCCCTATAGCTCAAACCCTCCAACCCTGGCAACATCCTTGTAAATCTTTTCTGAACCCCTTCAACTTTCACAACATCCTTCCAACAGGAAGGTGACCAGAATTTCACACAATATTCCAACAGTGGCCTAACCAATGTCCAGTACCTCCCAACTCCTATACTCAATGTATTGAGTGATAAAGGCAAGCATACCAAATGCTTTCTTCACTATCCTGTCCATCTGGGACTCTGAAGTAGGAGCTGCAGTCCAACTATGAACCTGCAGTCCAAGGTCTCTTTGTTTGGCAGGATCTTACTATTAGATGTATAAGTCCTGCCCTGATTTGCCTGACCAAAATGTAGTGAAACAATAAGCTCTCCCAACTACAGCTTTCTCTGGGGATGATGGAACTCTTGCCTTTGAGTTGGACGGTGTGGGTTCAGGTCCCACTGCACAGACCTTTGCTGACACTCCAACCTGGAACTGCAGAACGGCAGAGAGCCGCACTGTCAGAGCTGTTGGCTTTCTGACGAGACGCTAAACCAAGGCTCTCGCTGTCATCAATCTGCGAGATGTAAAAGAACCCATGGGACTATTCAAAGAACACGTTCCCCTGGGTATCCTGGCCAATAATTACTCCTCAAGCAACATCAAACACAAAAAAAGATGATTTGGTCAATCTCATTCTGTTGCTATAGGCAGCTTGTTGTGCACAGAATGGCTGATCTTGTTCCGACAATAAAACAGGGATGATACTTCAAAAACTTTCTACTGGCTTTACGGCACTTTGGGTTGTCTTGCGATCATGACTGTCGCTATATAAATCCAAGTTCTCACTTCTGTACTGTGAGCAAAATTGCTACGTTCAATAATAGAAGGAAAATCTAAGAACACATTTTCTGGTCATTATAATGGAGGGCTGAGAGCAGCTTATTTTTATACATCTTATTATATTTTATTATACATCTTGACAGTGAAATTAGAAGCTAACTACAAGCAAGCATCAACCTGGTTTGCACATACAAAATGAAAATGTGAACCATGCCAGTATAATCAGTCATTTACTTGGAAAGAATCTCCTTCACCTGCCAGCCATACACAGCCTTACCCCGAGTGTCTGGCAAGGTTTGCAGGTTAAAATGTAAAGCTGTCTGCAGCGAATGCTATTTCAATCAGTACGATAGCTTCTGTATTCACCTGCTGTCTAATTACTTCATAATCATCAGTTGGGAGCCCTCTGGGCCACCAGAGCTGTGAACATCAGGATCAGAGTTACACAGCAGGATGTGCAGTAAAACAGATTTGGACTGGTACAGTTCAATTAACTTGCTGCAATGCTGTTTCCTCTCCACATATGGCTTATAATCACTGACAGCTTTTAAAAGAAAGACCACAATAACATGATGGCAACAGAAGTGGACTTGTAACCCAGTGGGTTGGACTGACTGAGTGACTGAATCCTTATGAAACAATTTGAGACTTTAAGTTCAGCTACAAAGTCTGGAAATTGCTGTTAAAAACCGAAACAGTGTGGTTCATTGATGCCCTTCAGGGAAGGTAACCTGCCATTCTTAGCCAGTTTGACCTAGGGGTGACCCCAGAACAATTTTTTAAAATGGTCCTGCTTTCTCAAGTGGCACAGTAAAGCACTCAGTTGTATCAAACTCTTACTAAGAATGAGCAGGAATGGGCAATAAACCCAGCCTTGCCAGGACACCCTCACCACACGAAATATTAAACTGTCAAGAAATGTGGTGTCACTCTCTTTAAGTAAAAGAAGTACAGATGTTGCAGTATATCAGGATAAAAAAAAACCCTGGAACATATGTCTCTGCCCACTGCCTTTCACAGATAGAAAGCCCTATGTTGAGATTCAATGATTGTGTGATATCTGGAGGGTGTGTGTGTGTGTTGGAGGTGAGCAGGGACAGATGGTGTGATCCAGGTGTGACCTTGAGTGTCGCTGATACAGGCGCCATGTCTTAGGCACTATCCCATTTTTGATTTACAAATGTTAAACATTACTGAGAGGCCAGCTTCAGACAGAGGTATCCTCTCTCTTATTACCTTCTCTGGCAGAGGCTGTCCTGCCACCCTGCACCATTCATATGACAGAGGGTACACCTTTTAACCATTATCTGCTCGATTCAGGGAAAATCATTTCCAGACGATTGAGTCACACAGAGTGAAGAATTGCAACCCCCATTTGCAACCCAAAACCCAAAACGCAGCCCGTGCTGTGGGTACAAGGCGCAGAAAGGTGGATTGGAATCGATCCCTCTTATGTTCTATTCAGTCGTTTGCTCACTTCCCCCCGGCAAGGAGGGGAAATGCTTGCTCGAGGATGTGCCTATAATTGATGCTTGCTGGTCTTCCAGAATAAGGAGCTGACCCTGACCAAGTGCTGGCACATTCCAAGGTCCAGGACTATGTGCTGCTGCCAAGGCGCGGTGGGGAAAGACCACTCTCTGAGGTCTTTCTGCTGAAGGTAAATGGGAGTCCCTTCAGTTATTGGACCCTCCCAGTGTCTCACTGGGAGGGGCCAATATGTAAATATATATATATATAAATATATATATATATATAGTCATGAATATATGTAAATGTAATCTTGTACAAGTAAGAAATGTCTTTGGGCTTGTTTGTTGGATAGAGTCAATCTCCAATATTTGTTTGTTTCATCTTCTGTTAAATGTGTTTATAATTCCTATGTAAATGGTATTTAAATGATGACAGATCTGAGGAAGGGACACATTGGAGTCAGAGTGTTAACTTTGTTTCTCTCTCGCCACAGATGGTGACAGACCTGTTGGCTTTCACCAGCATTTCCTGTTTTTTATTTCAGATCTCCAGCATCTGCAGGATTTTGCTTTTATTTGAGGGTCTGAATTCTGAGTGGACAGTGACAGTGAGAGATTACAAAAGGCTCGCCAGTCAACCAGGGGGATTTTGGTGCTGAAAATTGATAAACAAGTAAGGTACAATCTGAGGAGAAATAGATGCTGGATTCTATTTAACCATGAAAATGTTTCACAGCTTTTCCTACTGGATATTTATACACCTGCATGTAGAAGCAAGAGTTACTGATATAAGAGTAGGAGTTACTAAAAAGGAACCTGGAGCGGGCTTTATTTTTCTTGTGTTTTAGTTGGTCTCTTGCCGTGTCCAGGTTGATTCTTATTGGGAGCAAATTACTCCAGATATACTCACAGAGTCATAGAGATGTACAGCGCAGAAACAGACACTTCAATCCAACTAATCCATGCCGACCAGATAGCCTCAATTAATCTAGTCCCATTTGCCAGCACTTGGCCCATATTTCTCTAAACCCTTCCTATTCACATACCCATCCAGATGCCTTTTAAATGTTGCAATTGTACCAATCTCCACCACTTCCTCTGGCAGCTCATTCCATGCAGATACCACCCTCTGCGTGAAAAGGTTGCCCCTTAGGTCCCTTTTATATCTTTCCCCTCTCACCCTATGCTCTCTAGTTCTGGACTCCAGCCCCCACCCCCCACCACAGGGAAAAGACCTGCTCTATTTCTCCTATCTGTGCCCCTCATGATTTTATAAACCTTTATAAGGTCACCCCTCAGCCTCTGACACTCCAGGGAAACCTGCTAGAATTTGTATGAAAAAGAATGCTGGAGATCACAGCGGGTCAGACAGTACACATGGACAGACAGCAAGCTAACGTTTCGAGACAAGATGACTTGACTCTATTAGCACCAATTTGCAATGTCATTCATATCTCTCTCGGATAGCAAAACTGTATCATTTCTACCTTTGCTTCTGAAATTCACAGGTCTTTAAAATGCTATGCTTATCACCTAGATTGTGACCCTATCTTCACCACCGTTTCTTTTTGTGCTAATATCTTGCACTGTACACCTCAGTCTATTATGCAGCTTTCTCAAAAGAACACTTGAATAGCTTGCTGATTGTGTGTTAATACACTATACCGAACGTGCGAACACATGGTGACTTTGGCACGATTTGCTTAGAAACCTAACCCACTCTCACGGCACAACCTTAATAAACTGAGAGGGATGGACTGTCTGTGTGAAGCGAATGTGATAGGTGTACAGCAAAGTTTTTGTTTTGTGCAGTCGCTGCATCAAATCTGCAGATCATTTCCATAAAAATACTGCAATATCATGCATTATTCATTCACACTTGCTCCTGATTCACTGTATTGAATGCACTAATCTGAATCAGCATGATTCCAATGAACAAATCTCACTGCAAATTGCCTTAAAATGAATGTGAGAAGAAGGGATTTCCATCACAGGTCTTACAGCATCGCTGCAAGGTTCTGCCTGTCCAAACATGTACGGCTTTGAAAAGTTAACAGCTGGATTTTCCCTTTAATCTAACCATCAATTCTGTATGTTTGAAGCCTGTCGATGAGGAGGTGTGTTTTTGGCACAGACTGTTCTGAAACAGAGCCAACAGAAGATGCATTGCAAGAATAATATTTGATTAATGTTAAAAAAAGATACTTTTTTGAATAAAGACCCGAGTTGAAAATAAAGATTATAGGCTGTTATCATCAACAATTTGCTTTTCTGTCCATTATTAAGTAATTTTGTTTTCCTTCTCATATTTGCCAACATGGATTGTACAGTGGCTCAGTGGTTAGCACTGCTGCCTCACAGTGTCAGGGACCTGGGAACCTCAGGTGACTGTTTGTGTGGAGTTTGCACATTCTCCCTGTGCCTGCGTGGATTTCCTCCAGGTGCCCCGGTTTCCTCCCACAGTCCACAGATGTGCAATTTAGGTGGATTGGCCATGGGAAATTGCCCATGCTATCCAAGGAGATGCAGGATAGGTGGATTAGCCATGGGATATGCTGGGTTACAGGGATAGGATAGGGTAGTGGGTCTGGGTGGGATGTTCTTCGGAGGGTCAGTGTGGACTTGATGGGCTGAATGGCCTGCTTCCACAATGTAGGGATTCTATGATTCTACATTTCAACAGCTGGTGCGTCTGGAAGGAGTGAAATTCAGTCTATAAAAATATGCTGTGTTAAATCAATGAACCAAACAGTTTATCATCAGAAACAAAAATAGAGATTACTGGAAAAGTTCAGCAGGTCTGACAGCATCTGTGGAGAGAAATCAGAGTTAATGTTTCAGGTCAAGTGACCTTTCCTCAGAGCTCAAGTTAACTCTTGATTTCTCTCTACAGATGCTGCCCAGACCTGCTGAGCTTTTCCAGCAATCTCTATTTTTGCTTCTGATTTACAGCATCCACAATTCTTTCGGTTTTTATTAACTTTATCATCTGATGTGTTCCCTCTAACAGCTCTAAAGACTTTAAAGAGGAAATTCCTTCAACTGATGTAAAAGGAGAAACTTTGCTCATCATAATTTACCTGCTCTTCACGTTAGAGCCCTTACTTAAGAGTTTTTTTATACACACAGCCATAAATAAATTCACTCTCTAATAAATTCCACAAATAATTCTGAAGCACATCTTTATCAAAGTGGGAGTTAGAACTCAGCACCACCTGGAACTGTGGAAGTGAACTGCACACCTCCATTTGGGCGAAGCTAGTTCAGCAGGAGATTGGCACAGGGTAATAGTGTTTATTTAAAGACATGATCGGTCAAATAGCTTCCTTCCGCACTGTTGGACTTCTGTAATTCTTCAGTTGCTAGGGCCCTGGATTCCATTCTTGATGCCCCTCCATTTCCCTTTCCTTCTCTACAGTGCTCCGTTAAAACCTCTTTGATTGTGCTTTTGGCCTCATGTCCTGACACTGCAGTGTTAAGTTTTGCTTAATGCACCTGTGAGATGCCTTGGATGTTCTACTACAAAATGCTAAGTAAATCTATATGGACTTCAGTAAGGCGTTCGACAAGGTTCCCCATGAGAGACTGATTAGCAAGGTTAGATCTCATGGAATATAGGAAGAACTAGCCAATTGGATACAGAACTGGCTCAAAGGTAGAAGACAGAGGGTGGTGGTGGAGGGTTGTTTTTCAAACTGGAGGCCTGTGACCAGTGGAGTGCCACAAGGATCAGTGCTGGGTCCACTACTTTTCGTCATTTACA
>NC_057736.1:10359403-10368411 GCF_004010195.1 Chiloscyllium plagiosum | reverse complement strand
GGTATGCTTTCCTTTATTGGTCAGAGTATTGAGTATAGGAGTTGGGAGGTCATGTTGCGGCTGTACAGGACATTGGTTAGGCTACTGTTGTAATATTGCGTGTAATTCTAGTCTCTTTCCTATCGGAAAGATGTTGTGAAACTTGAAAGGGTTCAGAAAAGATTTACAAGGATGTTGCCAGGGTTGGAGGATTTGAGCTACAGGGAGAGGCTGAACAGGCTGGGGCTGTTTTCCTTGGAGCGCTGGAGGTTGAGGGGTGACATTATAGAGGTTGACAAAATTATAGGATAAATAGACAAAGTCTTTTCCCTGGGGTGGGGCAGCCCAGAACTAGAGGGCATAGGTTTGGGGTAAGAGGGGAAAGATACAAAAGAGACCTAAGGGGCAACTTTTTCACGAAGAGAGTGGTACGTGTATGGAATGAGCTGCCAGAGGAAGTGATGGAGGCTGGTACAATTGCAACATTTAAAAGATATTTGGATGGGTATATGAATAGGAAGGGTTTGGAGGGATATGGGCTGGGTGCTGGCAGGCAACTAGATGGATTGGGATACCTGATCGGCCTGGATGGGTTGGACTGAAGGTTCTGTTTCCGTGCTGTACATCTCTGTGACTCAATGACTCTAAATGCAATTTTTTTACTCATTTGTGAGATGCAGGCAACACTGGCTGGGCCAGCATTTATTGCCTGTCTCTAGTTGTCACTGAGAAGGTGGTGGTGAGCTGCCTTCTTGAACTGCTGGAATCCACTTGCTGTGGGTTGACCCACAATGCCATTAGGGAGGGAATTCCAGGATTTTGACCCAGCAATAGTGAAGGAACAGTGATATATTTCCAAGTCAGGACGGTGTGTGGCTTGGAGGGGAACTTGAAGGTGATGGTGTTCCCATGTATCTGCTGCCGCTGTCCTTCTAGTTGGAAGTGGTTGTGGGTTTGGAAGGTGCTGTCTGAGGATCTTTGGTGAATTTCTGCCGTGCATCTTGTAGGTAGTACACACTGCTGCTACTCAGCACCGGTGGTGGAGGGAGTGGATGTTTGTGGGTTTTGGCGCTTTGTCCTGGATGGTGTCAAGCATCTTGAGTATTGTTGGAGCTACACTCATCCAGGCAATTGGGGAGTATTCCATCACACTTCTATCATGTACTTGTACTTGCAAATTGTTGAGATAAAGAAGGAATTCTTTAGTTTTGAGGCCCTGGAAAATAAATGTTTGTGCAGAAGCAATGCTTTGAATGAAGATTCAGGAGAAAGAAAACTGCAAGTCCAATGGAACTTTAATGGTCATTAGGTCTGACACCATCACGGTGGATCAGTGGTTAGCACTGCTGCCTCACAGCGCCAGGGAAACCAGGTTAAATTCCTGCCTCAGGCAACTGTCTGTGTGGAGTTTGCACATTCTCCCCGTGTCTGCGTGGGTTTCCTCCGGGTGCTCTGGTTTCCTCCCACAGTCCAAAAATGCGCAGGTTAGGTGAATTGGCCATGCTAAATTGCCCGTAGTGTTAGGTGCATTAGTCAGGGGTGAATGTAGGGGAATGGGTCTGGGTGGGTTGCTCTTCGGAGGATCAGTGTGGATTTATGGGCCAAAGGGCCTTTTTCCACACTGTAGGGCATCTAATCTAATCTAATCTGCGGAGAGAAATCTGAGGTAACGTTTCGGATCCAGTGACCCTTCCTCAGAAGCTTTGAAGAAGGGTCACTCGACCCGAAATGTTAACTCTGATTTCTCTCCATAGATGCTGCCAGACCTGCTGAGCTTTTCCAGTAATTCCTGTTTCTGATATATCTGTTTCTGAAAGATCCACAGTTCTTTTGGAACTTTAATGGTGATTGTTGCAGATTAGAACCTTTCCGAGATATATCTAGCATTCTGTTTTACACTAGTAGGTTACATGCTGCCATGAAAATACCTTTTTCTGGGAAACCAACTACAACCTTTCAATTATGATGAAAACCACTGTGTTTCTACTGCAGGCCCCATGCTTCCCAAATATGGACATTTTGTATGGTATTTTCCTTTTATTGACTTTCAAAAAAAAAGTGCTTAATCTTTTGGAGAAACTTCCCTGTTCTGAACTTCAGCAAAAGCCCTCGGGACTGATAAACATCAGAGAGAACCAATTATGAAAACAGTGCTGACAGGGCAAGTGAATGTTTGTGTCGATAGGCAGACAGAAATTAAACGAACTAAAATATTTTCGTGTCACAGTGGTATGCGCTGAAGGTAAGGCAACACAATGGGCAATGATGCTTTTCTTCTGCATTTTTCCTCTAATGTTTCATTTGTGGTTTCAGGACATTTTTTAAAACTCTGTGTTGAATGATGCACCATCTACACCCATTTGGAAAATGCAACGGAACTTTTGTACTGTAGTTTATCTGGATTACAAAGTAATTGTTGGAAGGAGTGATAAATCCCTCTAATAGAGATTAGTAATAAAGGGATTTCACCTCGGAATCTGCATAATTCTATCTACAAGTGCAACAAGTCCTACGGAGGCAGTTTCAATTACAAATAGAAAGTCACAATTGAAAAGGCTGATAGGACATATACAAACACAACATTTCTAATAGATTATAATCTTCTCAAATCTTTTCCCCACTGTGAGTTCATAGCAAATTGTGAATACTGAGTATTGGAGTGGGAGCAGGATGGGAGAGGATGATATATGAGAGTGAGGACAAGTTGTAGTGACGGTGGACATTGGTGCTTCTAAACTCACGACCCCAAAATTTCAATCTGTGGTCATGCAGTCATTCCAAGGTTCCATATGCTTCGATGGGCGCACTCGGCCAGCTCACGCATTGAGCTCCAGTTTCAGAAGTTGCTACTGTGCGAGACCCTTGGAGGGCCAGGCATCGAAAAGAAAACTCTTGAGGGATTATTGATCCCTAACCCCACTCTGGAAAGCTGTTTTAAAATCGACTTTTCTAAAAGGGTTTGCTGGTCACATGACAGACCGTAGGCTTTGTTGCAGGTGCGTGAGAAAACAGGAAGGAGGCCAGAATTGAACGCAGTACTCTAAAGGTGACCTAACCAATGTCCTGTGCAGCCACAACATGACCTCCCAACTCCTATACTCAATGCACTGACCAATAAAGCCAAGTATACCAAACACCTTCTTCACTATCCTATCTCCTGTGACTCTACTTTCAAGGAGCTATGAACCTGTACTCTAAGAACAAATAACATTAGTCACTAATACTGGCCTGAAGTCATGTCTATAAAGGATTGGTCAACTGCACAGCTTGTTACTAATCAGCTGAATTTCAGTTGCCCTGATCTACTCTTTAATGTAACATGAGTTAAATATAGCAGCAGAATAGAGCATTGGTGATCCAGTACTCTCCTTTTTAAAGGAGAAAGTGAGGGCTGCAGATGCTGGAGATCAGAGCTGAAAATGTGTTGCTGGAAAAGCGCAGCAGGTCAGGCAGCATCCAAGGAACAGGAGAATCAACGTTTCGGGCATAAGTCGATTTTAAAACAGCATAAGCCCGAAACGTCGATTCTCCTGTTCCTTGGATGCTGCCTGACCTGCTGCGCTTTTCCAGCAACACATTTTCAGCTCTCCTTTTTAAAGTCCAATTTAATAAGACTGCCAGATTTGAGCAGAAGTAGGCCATTCAACCCATCAAGTTTGCTACACCATTCAATTAGATCATGGCTGATCTGATATTATTATCCACTTTCCTACCAATGACATGGATGGTTCTCAAGTCTACCTGTAAAACTGCTGAATTTATTAATCAGACCCAACAGATTACACTTTTTGAATAAAACACCAGTGGACAGTGAAGAAGGTTACCTCAGATTACAACGGGATCTTGATTAGATGGGCCAACGGGCCAAGGAGTGGCAGATGCAGTTTAATTTAGATAAATGTGAGGTGCTGCACTTTAGTCAGGCAAATCAAGCAGGACTTATACATTTAATGTAAGGTCCTTGGGATTGTTGCTGAACAAAGAGACCTTGGAGTGCAGGTTCATAGCTCCTTGAAAGTAGAGTCACAGGAGATAGGATAGTGAAGAAGGTGTTTTGGTATGCTTGGCTTTATTGGTCAGTGCATTGAGTATAGGAGTTGGGAGGTCATGTTATGGCTGCACAGGACATTGGTTAGGCCACCTTTAGAGTACTGCGTTCAATTCTGGTCTCCTTCCTATCCAAAGGATGTTGTGAACTTGAAAGGGTTCAGATATGATTTGCAAGGATGTTGCCAGAATTGGAGGGCTTGAGCTACAGGGAGAAGTTGTATAGGCTGGAGTTGATTTCCCTGCAGCGTCGGAGGCTGAGGAGTGACCTTATAGAGGGTTATAAAATCATGAAGGGATTGGATGGGGTAAATAGACAAGGTCTTTTTCTGTAGGGCAGGGAAGTCAAAACCAGAGGAAATAGGTTCAAGGTGAGAGGGGAAAGAAATAAAAGGAGCCTAAGGGTTAACGTTTTCATGCAGAGGGTGGTGCATGAATGGAATGAGCTGCCAGAGGAAGTTGAGCAAGCTGGTACAATTACAACATTTTAAAGGCATCTGGATGGGTATATGAATAGGAAGAGTTTAGAGGGACTTGGGCCAAATGCTAGCAAATGGGACTAGATTAATTTAGGATACCTGATCAGCATTGATGAGTTGAACCAAAGGGTCTGTTTCCATGCTGTACATCTCTATGATTCTAAATCTCCGCAAGACAAATAGAAAAATCCCTGTTCGAAAAAAAACTTTATCTCAACAAAAACTTGCAGGTTCTCCTTCTAACCTACATGTTAAGAAATCAAAGAGGAGTCTAGTAACCTCAATCCACAAAAACTAGTAACAGCACCTTAAATACTAATCAGCCTCTAACTGGCTACTGGTACCCAAAGTGGTTGCTATAAGCTGGGGCTGTTCATCTCAGAGCTAAACATTACATTTGTTTTCCAGGTGATACTTAAATATAAAATCAGCCCTTCACAGGTGTTTGAAACATAAAAGAAGTTAACCTTTTCAGATTACCTAGCGGTTCTAACCCACATCATCTGTGTGCTCACTGACCTAAGTTGATGAGCTCCTTGTCAAATCATGTCTTGGTTTTCAAATTCTCATCTTCATTTACAAATCCCTCCCTGGCCACATCCATCCCTCAGTCTGGAATCTTCTCTAGCCCCATAACCTCCGAGGTATCAGTTCCTCGGATTCTGGTCTCTGATTGGAACTGCTCAGTCCTGGATGACCGCACCATCTGTTATGAAAAGCTCTGGAATTCCTTCCCGACAGCTGTCCACCTCACTTCTTCTCTTTCTCTCATGAAGAAATTGCTCAAAACATACCTGTTTGACTGAGCTTTTGATTGTCTGACTTAATAACTCCTTTTGCGACTTCATGTTGTGTTAGGTTTTATAATCCTCCTGAAAAGTGTCTTGGGACGTTTTATTATGGTTAAGGCACTGTATGAATCTAGGTTGTTGTTGTTTGAGTAGGAACCACATACTTGAATATCTCTCTCTCTCTCTAAACTTTCCTATCCCTCAATTCACTGTGACACCATGGGAAATTCAATAGTTTGCTTTGTAAATGTTACAGAGAGGGATGGGGTCAGGAGTATTGGTCCTGTTAGTCTTAACCTTTTCACTGCACATGGGAATGACATGATGGGAAGAGCAGCCCTTATTAATATTGAATAGGAAGGTAACTCACATGGATTCAGACAGCAAAACATTTTGAATAATCTTATGGTTGATGCCATCTATGAGGATATTGATTTTTTAAAAATATTACTTCACAGGATGTGGGTGTTATTCCCTAAGACAGTATTTATTGCCTGTCACCTAACTGTTCAGTGGGTAATAGTGGTTTACAGTGAACATTCACTAGATGGGTTCCTGGAGGGAGGGGTTTACTCTTTAATGAGAGGTTGAGTAAACAGGGATTATACTCTCTGGAGTTGAGAAACATCAAGAGGCAATTTCAATGATACATACGAGCACTCCAAATTGGCCATGGAAGGGTTATCATGAGGAGGTTCCTTCCTATAGGTTGGAGAACCTAAAACACAATGGCCCAGTTTCAGGGATACACAGTGATCACGTAAGTCTGAGGTGAGAAGTAACGTCTTCACGCAGAGGATAGTGAATCCTGGGGATTCTCTTCCTCAGAGAGCTGTGGAATCATCGCTGCATGAATTGAAGGTTGGGTCGTTCAGATCTTTGCTGTCTCTCAGGGCATCTCAAGGGGATTATGGATAATAGATGGGAAAATGGAGTTAAAGGCAAGGATCAGCCACGATCATATTGAGTGATCGTGTAGGTGTTCTCCTGCTCCCATTTCTTATAGTCTTACAGCAAACTTGCACTTTTGGTTTATGCTGCACATGTAAGTTATGAGTTACGGCATTAATAGGGGCGATTGTACAACTCTGCACTGCTAGCATTAATGGTTGGAAAATCGTGGTCAGTGCATTCCAGGAATTTATAGTCAGTGTTGCCAGCAGTCACTGTGGCACCATGGCGTTAGAAAACACCCTGACCACTTCCTTGAAGTGGTTTTCTTCTTCCCTTTGGCTAGCACCCTTGCACCCGTCCACAATTTATTTTTCTAAAAAGCTGTAGGTGTTAGCCCCTGGATGACAGCCTCTCAGGCATGACCGCAGTGTCTGCGGTGAATGTGCTGGGAGCGGGTCACGGGGGAAGGTGTAGGATTCAGTCACTCTGGAGGCCACCCCTCCATCCAGCTAAGCAGCCGTTCTCACTCATGTCCTTGTCAGCTGTGGAACTTCCGTTACATTTGACCATCTTTGTAGGTGAAGTCACAGAAGCAGAATTTACGAGAGAAACTCCACATCAAAAAAATTGTCTATTCCCCAGGCTGCCTCTTAGCAGCAGTTCCGAAGGATAATACAAAGCAAGAAGAGCGTACAGATATATTCCCTCCACTACATTTATGAATCAGATATATTCTTCTGCCATATAATTTGCCATATTACCCTCCCTGATGTATTGGCATTGGAAATAATGTATTGTGGTTGACTGTAGCAAAGGACTACAATTACTGCAGGTACCATTTGTGCCCAAAGATGTACATTAATGTTAGCTTCAAGTTGTGCACTCAGAGCATTAAAGCTCATATAAAACACACTTAAGAGTAAGAAGAAATCATGTCAAAACATATCAATTTGTCAGCTTGTCAGCAGTATTATGAAAACAGTCTATCCACATCTCTACTTCGCTTCACTTTCTCCATTCAGATTCTAATGTTGGATGAGCTCTAATTTCTTCCAGTTAAATACTGGGGACACTTAAGTTGTGCCTTGCAGCCCTTCCTACAGATTCTATCCCACTTCTCCAGCCCAGGCCAAAGTGGGCTGATTGCAGTCTATTAGACCTGAAGCTGAGCTTCCAATCCCTTCACAAAGACTACTTGAGTAACATTGCCAGCTCCCATCTGTATGTCGGCTCAGCTCCAGGCTGAGAGACTCCTTGTGCCTCTGTCACAAATTTTAATCAGCTCCTGCTCTCCATCCCAAGCTCCATGTTCTGTAAGTGGCAGCTCATCTCCCTGTTACTGCCTCTAATCTATCCTGCACCAAGATTTACTCATCTAACAGCCCTGTTTTTTGAAACTTGCTCTCCCAACACCTCCAATTTAAAATGATCGTGTGTTTAAATTGCTCCACCACATCATCCCTTCCTGACTCTGTAATTTACCCAAACCCAGAAGTCCCCTCCATTCCCAATCACGAGTATAAGTCATTTCTCTAACTCTTGTCTTATGTGCATGTGTACTTCAACTGGAGTTCTTTGTTTTAAGTGTTTTGGCCATTAAGCAATTTGCAATGTGCTGAGGACATGAAAGGCACTACACAAATGTAAGTTATGATGAAGGTTCCTACTTACAATATTCCAAGTCCAGTGACCCTTCTTCAGAACTTCAGAACCTGAAATGTTAACTTTGATTTCCCCCCACAAATGCTGCCAGACCTGCTGAGTATTTCCAGCCATTTTTGATTTTGTTTCTGATTTCAAGCATCTACAGTTCTTTCAGATTTTTATTTGCCTGCATAAAACTTTCACACAGAAAATAAACAATAAAGAGGATGCAAACAAGCGGCAAAGAGATATAGAGCCATAGAGTCATAGAGATGTACAGCACGTAAACAGACCCTTTGGTCCAACCCATCCATGCCGACCAGATATCCCAACCCAATCTAGTCCCACCTGCCAGTACCCGGCCCATATCCCTCCAAACCCTTCCTATTCATATACCCATCCAAATGCCTCTTAAATGTTCCAATTTTACTAGCCTCCACCACATCCTCTGGCAGCTCATTCCATACGTGTACCACCCTCTGCGTGAAAAAGTTGCCCTGTAGGTATCTTTTATATCTTTCCCCTCTCACCCTAAACCTATGCCCTCTAGTTCTGGAAAAGACCCCAGGGAAAAGACTTTGTCTTTTTACCCTATCCATGTCCCTCATAATTTTGTAAACCACTATAAGGTCACCCCTCAGCTGCCGACGCTCCAGGGAAAACAGCCCCAGCCTGTTCAGCCTCTCCCTGTAGCTCAAATCCTCCAGCCCTGGCAACATCCTTGTAAATCTTTTCTGAACCCTTTCAAGTTTCACAACATCTTTCCGATAGGAAGGAGACTGGAATTGCATGCAATATTCCAACAGTGGCCTAACCAATGTCCTGTACAGCTGCAACATGACCTCCCAACTCCTGTACTCAGTACTCTGACCAATAAAGGAAAGCATACCAAATGCCGCCTTCATTATCCTATCTACCTGCGAATCCACTTTCAAGGAGCTGTGAACCTGCACTCCAAGGTCTCTTTGTTCAGCAACACTCCCTAGGACTTTACCATTAAGTGTATAAGTCCTGCTAAGATTTGCTTTCCCAAAATGCAGCACCTCGCATTTATCTGAATTAAACTCCATCTGCCACTTCTCAGCCCATTGGCCCATCTGGTCCAGATCCTGTTGTAATCTGAGGTAACCCTCTTCGCTGTCCACTACACCTCCAATTTTGGTGTCATCTGCAA
>NC_057736.1:10337364-10356621 GCF_004010195.1 Chiloscyllium plagiosum | reverse complement strand
CTTGGCTGTTCGTGCTACGTTCCTCTGAGAATGCATCACCCCCTACATTTTCCAAAACAGCATACCTGTTTGAAATGGGTATATCCACAAAAGACTCCTGCACTAGTTGCCTACCTCTCTTACCCTTACTGGAGTTACCCATCTATGTGACTCTATCTGAGAACTTCCCCCCTTCCTATAACTGTCATCCATCACATACTGTTGCTGTTGCAAATTCCTCATCTCTTCTATCCATCTCTCCAACCGATCTATTCAATCTGATAAGATTCGCATCCAATAGCATTTATGGCAGATATAATCAGCAGTAACCCTTAAACTCTCTTTAAACTCCCACATCTGACAAGAAGTACATATCACTCTACGAAAGGCCATTTTTGCTCCTTCACAATCTACAGACCCAGAAAATGACAGTCTTATTCCTCTACAAACACTGCCCCAGGTTAAATTAATAGCTATGGCTTATATTTTAAGTTTAATCAAGAGACTTATCTCCAAAAACATATAGAAAGCTTAAGAGAGTGCACAAGAGTATAGCAGATGGAATATAATTGGATATATTCGCAAAAGTTAGTCTTAGTAATAGTAACTATGAAACTATTGTCAAAGGCTGTGAAAACCCATCTGGTTCATTAATCCTCTTTTGGGAAGTACATGTGCCACCTGGCCTACACATGACTCCAGACCAACAACAACATGGATAGCCCTTAACTGTCTTCTGAAAATTGCCTAGCAAGCCATCCAGGGCAATTAGGGATGGGCAGTCAATATGGTTTTAACAGCAATGCCTGCATCCCATGCAAGAAGAAGGTATCCACTTTGGTGAGAAAAATAAGGGCAGATTTTGTTTTAAAAAGTGCGATACTGCTATGCTGAGGGTCCTGGGTGCTATGAAACACATGACAAGCAAATGATCTGTTGGTTAGATTACCTACAGTATGGAAACAGGCCCTTGGGCCCAAGTCCACACCGACCCTCTGAAGAGTAACCCACCGAGACCCCTTCCCCTACGTTTACCCCACCAAATGCACCCAACAAAATGGACAATTTGGCACAGCCAATTCATCTAACCTGCATATCTTTAGACTGTGGGAGGAAACCCACACATACACGGGGAGAATGTGCAAACTCCACACAGGCAGTCGCCCAAGGCGGGAATCAAACCCAGGAGCTTGGCACTGTGAGGCGCACTGAGCCACTGTGCTGCCCCTTACAAACTGTAAGAATAAAGACTCACTGGAATCGTGCAGGGCCTTGGTGAGTCCTGGAGCACTGTTTGCAGTATTGGAATCCTTACTTTAGCAAGGAAATAATGGCTTGAGAAGAAATGCAACAAAGCTAGTCTGATACCTGAAGTGCTTGTTCTGTGAGGTGAGACTGAGTATACTAGACCAATAGCCTCTAAAGCTTAGAACAAAGAGAGGTGATCTCACAGAGAAAAGTTTATAAAATTGCAAAAGAATTTGACAAATTAGATGCTGGGAGGCCGTTCCACTAGCTGGGAAATCTAGAACTAAGGGTCACAGTCTCATGATGTCGGCTATTTAAGGTTGAGAATAGGGAGAGATTTCTTCACTCAATGGGTTATGAATCTTTCGAACTCACTGCCCAGGGAGATAATTGAGCAGGTTCAAGACAGAGTTAAGTTTACATTTTTGCATACCAAGGGATAACAAAAGAAATGGAGATACTGTGGAGAGGTAATGTTAAGATTGACGATCAGCCATGATGTTACTGAATGGTAGTGAATACTCAATGGGCTGAATGGTCTGTTCTGTTACAGTTTATATTCTTTTAAACATGATATAGGTATATACCATATGTAGATGTGATTGGTTTTAAATTTGTTTTTTATTCTTTTATGGCGTGTGCATCGTCACTGACAGACTTAGTATGTATTGTCCCTCGCTAATTGCCTTTGAACTGCATACTAGTTAAGAGTTAACCACATTGCTTTAGATCTGGAGTCACATAGAGGCCAAACTAGGCAAGGGAGGGACATATTTCCTTCTCAAAAGGACATTAATAAACCAGTAGGGAGCTTTGTGACAATTGCTAATAGTTGTCATAGTCACCATTACTTGCATCCAATTCCAGTTTTTGTGATTAATCAAATTTTAAATTCGACCAGCCAGGATTTGAACCCATGTACCCTGACCATTTGTCTCAGCCTCTGGTTTGTGAGTCCATTGGCATTACCATCATCATCCCTGCACAGGGCCCCCAGTAAAGCATTGTCCAGCTGGTCACTCCTTCATTACAGTAAATGAAATTGGCCTCAAAGTTAAATCAGAAAGAGTCAGCATGCAGCGATGTGACAGATCACAGTGCTGAAAGCTCAGAAGTGTTTTAATGGCAGATATCCTGCTTTGGGTTTTGCTGATTTCCCTTCAGAAGCTCAATAAATCAGCCTGCAGTTCAGTTAATGCAAGAGGCCTTGGCCAAGAAACATTCTGCCAAATCATTTTAAACGGTCTCATTGTCTGGCGTACTCTTCATAGACCCAGAGATTAAAATGGTGAATTTAGTGCTGCATTGTATTCAAACAATGCCAAACATCACAGTTTATAGAGTGTCAGACACTGATGAATTAGGATTTTTGACAAATCTTTAAATTTAAGGACAGAATTTGTTTCTCTCTCAGGCATTTTCATTTCAGCCATTTTTGTGTCTCCTGAAAACTGAGAGAAATGGGAAGTTCCTGCCAATCAGTTGCGCACAGAGCTAAGATAGAAAAACAGCAGAGAAATGATGTTTATGTTCTTAAAGTTAAATTTTTGAATGAGGGAAGTAAAACATTTATTTATATGCTATCTTCTGACTTGAGAGTCTAGATCCTAGATATAGACTGAAGTTGTACATTCAACAAATTTACACGGACTTATTGCCAGTTCCTGTTTAAACAGTGACAAACACTGGAAGCTGCCTTACATCATTCACCAGATCAATTTAAATGGAATTGCTTTTGGCCATTTACTCAAGGCTGAGCAGCACTAATCTTCCATTTAATCTGTCAGGATTGGAATATGGCTGTCTTTCCACCAAAATGATCAATCCCTCAAGATCTACAGAATATATTCCCTTTCGCATTCCATGACCTCAAGGCAAGCTCACATTCAGGAAACAAGTGATCCTGGATTTAACATGGCTCTGCCACGCAAGATGCCAACAATTTCAATCAATCTTTCCAACCTGCATTTGGTTGAACAAACAGCTGGAGGAGGAATGCCCTTCTGAATGTCTCACTCCAGAGAGCAGCAGCATTCAGTAGCGTGATTATGTGCCATCTACAAGTTTTACTGTAGCAACGTGTACTCCCAAGGGCCCCTTAACAATACTATTCAAACCATCGACCTTGGTATCACTTAGAAGGACATTGGCAGCAGATGTGTGGGAACACCACTCGCTGTAGGTTCCCCTCCAAGTCACACACCATCGCAATATTCCATGGTTTCTGGGTCAAACTCCTGGAACTCCCTCTTTACACCCGAAAGACTGCAGTGGTGCAAGAAGGTGGCTTATGGTCACCTTTTCCAGGACAATTAAGGAAGGGCAATAAAAGTCAGGTTGGTTGTAGACAAATTGTGGTGAATGTGTGAGTATGAGATACTCCAGAACAGCATGGTGTACCATGACAACAGAACATGGGTGGTACGGTCCTCAATGGTTAGCATTGCTCTCTTACAGCACCAGGGACCTGGGTTTGATTCCACCCTCAGGAAACTGTCTACGTGGAGTCTGGACATTTTCCCTGTGTCTGTGTGGGTTTCATCTGGGTGCTCCAGTTTCTTCCCACAATCCAAAGGTGTGCAGGTTAGGTAGATTGGCAATCCTAAATTACTCATAGTGTCCAGGGATGTGCAGCTTTGGTGGATTGGCCATGGGAAATGGAGAGTTATAGGGATAGGGTGAGTCTGAGTGGGATGCTCTTTGGAGGATCAGTGTGAACTCAATGGGCCGAATGGCCTGCTTCCACAGTGTTGGGATTCTATGATCTAAATTTTGGCAGGAATAGGTACAAGCAACAGCAATAAGTGCTCACCTTCCTATTAATGCCCACATCTGCCAATGCCCGCAAAAGCCAAGACCCTCATGCAGTCAGAGCTTGCACTCAGCCAACACATCCTTTATTCTGGATTAGTGGTACTGGAAGAGCACAGCAGTTCAGGCAGCATCCGAGGAGCAGTAAAATTGACGTTTCGGGCAAAAGCCCTTCATCAGGAATAAAGGCAGAGATTCTCTGCTTATCTCTCCACGCTTCAGGCTCTTTGCCTTTATTCCTGATGAAGGGCTTTTGCCCGAAACGTCAATTTTACTGCTCCTCGGATGCTGCCTGAACTGCTGTGCTCTTCCAGCACCACTAATCCAGAATAAAGGATGTGTTGGCTGAGTGCAAGCTCTGACTGCATGAGGGTCTTGGCTTTTGCGGGCATTGGCAGATGTGGGCATTAATAGGAAGGTGAGCACTTATTGCTGTTGCTTGTACCTATTCCTGCCAAAATAAAGATTCTCTGCTTATCTCTCCACGCTCCAGGCTCTTTGCCTTTATTCCTGATGAAGGGCTTTTGCCCGAAACGTCGATTTTACTGCTCCTCGGATGCTGCCTGAACTTCTGTGTTCTTCCAGCACCACTAATCCAGAATCTGGTTTCCAGCATCTGCAGTCATTGTTTTTACCAACACATCCCTTAGCAAAGCTTGACAACTGTGAGTATAGCTCGAAGTAGTTCAACTTGTTATTTCTTTTTTTCAATAGCCTCTTGTCCAGGGAGGCGATCTTCCCTCCTATCCTGAAGGTGTTAACTTTGCAAACCTTCCTCTGGTAGATCAATCAATAGCCTTTCATATGTAAATAAATCCTGGGGTGGTATACATTCATGAGTAAGTGAACAACAACTTCTTGAAATACAGGTGTATGCTCTTGTAAGGAGTTGTGCAGTTCACTACATACCAATGTGCCTGTTACCTATGTCAAAGGGAGGTGGAGTCTCTGGTCTAATAGCCAGAGGCTTGGGCTAATGCTCTGGGGACAAAGGTTCAAATCTCTCTATGACAGCTAATGGAATTTAAACTCAACAATATAAGTCTGAACTATATAAAGTTAGTCTTTGAAATGGTGACCATGACAACGATCAGCAATTGTCATAAAATCCCATCTGGTTCACTAACAACCTTTGGAGAAGGTAATCTACCATCCTTCTGGATCAGTGGTGCTGGAAGAGCACAGCAATTTAGGCAGCATCCGAGGAGCTTCGAAATCGACGTTTCGGGCAAAAGCCCTTCATCAGGAGGGCTTTTGCCCGAAACGTCGATTTCGAAGCTCCTCGGATGCTGCATGAATTGCTGTGCTCTTCCAGCACCACTGATCCAGAATCTGGTTTCCAGCATCTGCAGTCATTGTTTTTACCCAATCTATCATCCTTACTCAGTCTGGCCCACATGTGACTCCAGACCCACACCAATACGGTTCACTCTTAATTGTCCTCTGAAATAGTCCAGCCAGCCACTCCATTTAAAGGCAATTATGGATTTGCAATGAACACTGGCCATATTTCATGAAGGAATTTTTTTAAAATGTTTTTAGTTCCTGATTTTATTCTGGTTCCGGAACCTGGATGGATTTAAAATGGCTCAACTCAGGCCCTGCAATTTCTGTCAGCCTTAGACAGTGAACAGGCACAGTCATGACTTTAAATCTAAGAAATATTTTGCATGTGAGGGATTTAAACAGAGTAAATGGTCGACACTTGAAATCCACTGCAGTGTCTTTGCCCACAGTGCTGTTAAAAGACTGCAGTGTTAGTGATGCAGCTTCTGCGGTGAATACTGTAAGGCAGCCTGTTGAGCTGCTATTCTCATTAACAGAAACCCTGACAACACAGCATCACCTCAGAGACTCAAACCTTCTGTGAGGAACAGATACTCTCCTGGCTGCTCGGTGTAAATTCCTGGGTAACTCCTCATGGTAACTTGTAAAAAGGCACATTTAAGGAACACTGATCCCTGGCAATTGCTTTTACTTATTGCATATTGGGTATTTATCATCTGAGCAGCCATCCTCACCACCGACTTCACCCATAAGGTTCGTCTATCCTTTCCTGATGGCACTGCCAACTACTGGGTATAATTGACCCACCCTCTTAACCAAATGGTTATCTGGTGCACCCTCAGGCCACCCTGTTTCTTGCTGGCAGACTGCTTGCCTGTTGATGTGACTATAACCGAACTGGCTTCTGTCCTTCAACTGAAAGATGAGCTCTCCAGCAGTAGCAGCTGACGGCCTACGTCAGTGAGGTCAGTCCTACCCACTTCACCAAAGCTGTGCCTCAGATGGCTCTGTCCATTCCTTGGCAAGTTGGTGTGAGAGACATTGGGTGAGTCAGCTTCCGACATCTGTGCTAATCCTGGCATACAACCCTCTCAGATTACAATGCCGTCAGCTATTCGGAAGGAATATCACGGTGGCAACAAAGGAACCACGTCTATTTCTCACTCTCTTTATAAACAGGTTCATACATTTTGGGGAACTGGGCATTGGGGCATGCGTTCTGGGAAAAGGCTGACTGGTTGGGGCAGTGGAGGCAAGAGGTCAAGTGATGAAATCTCCAGGAACACATCCAGCCAGAGTTGGCAACTCCTACCAGACCTGTCACTGTTACAGAGTTGGTGCAGGTCTCTGAGTAAGTCACGGGTTGCTGGTGGGAGGCAGAAGGAGGTTGCCATCCGAACAGCCCCTCAGTTTGCCCAGTAAAGAGCAGCCGAGACTAATCAGTAAAGACGTTATAAATATTTAAATGGGCAGAGTAGCTTTAAGTCAAATTGTTCCTGTTTTTACAACACGCCCTGAAAACCCACAACAAAAGATGCGTGTGAAAAAGGCATGATAGGCTGTATCTTACTGAAGCACATTTACAAACAGGACACTTTCAGTGAGCGTTCAGAGTGCTGATAGTTTAAGTTATATACATTTTAGGAATTGTATCATTTTTGGCCTAGATAACTTTTTAAAACTGTGGTTTGAGCATCTTTATCCTTTCTTCCTCTTCCTTCAATTTAGAAGTACATTGTTAGACTGGGAATACACCCAGATCCAGCAACAACTTTTATTTATATAATGCCTTTAACATAGTAAAATGTTCCAAGGTGCTTTGCAACTAGGAGCATTATAAACCAAAACTGAAACATGGAGCCCCAAGCGGAGATATTATGGCAGCTGACGAGACAGGTTCGAAGTCCTAAAGGAGGTGTAAGAGATGGAGAGGTCTTAGGACAAATTCCAAAGCTTAAGATATTGACAGCAAATAGCAAGGTACAAAAATTATGTCTGCCTCCACCCGCACCACTGATGATTCTGACCAATAAAAGCTGGAGATCTCTAGATATACTCCCAGTAAAAATATTTTATTTGGTTTCTTATCTTCCTAGCGCAGACAGTGTTTTGCATACCGAAGGGTGTCCCTTATAGACAAAGTTAAAAGTCACATGACACCAGGCTATAGTCCAACAGGTTTATTTGGAAGTACAAGCTTTTGGAATGCTGCTCCTTTGTCAAGTAGTTAGGATCCTGCCTCACTAGCTACCTCACCAAGAAGCAGCGCTCCAAAAGCTAGTACTGTCAAATAAACCTGTTGGGCTATAACCTGATGTTGTGTGACTTTTAACTTTGTCCACCCCAGTCCAACATCGGCACCGCCACCTTATGGACATGGTTCTTCTCCATACAGAGCATTTGATGCAGTTCTGGTGACCAGCTCTAAAAGTAATTGATGAACTCCCTGGTTTCATTGTAAGAAGACACATCAGAGTGGGCAAGATAGACAGACCAGACAGACCGCACACACACACGCACGCACGCACACACACACTCACACACACACACCCCTTGTACTTTTTCTCTAATGAAAGCTCTGAGAAAATTCCACATTGAACGACAATCAGTGGCAGCTGGAGCTCCTGACACTGTCAAGCCTCCATCATTGATTCTGCAGAGTCTACAACACTGATGGATACAGAGTCACACACACAGCTCCTTGCCAATCAGATGACAGCAGGTGTGGTGTAAACATTTTGGATGTGAAACCCAAAACTGATCAGCCCTGGGTAAGGCCCTAATAAAAACACCAGCTTTTCCCAAATGCTTCTGTGCATAAGTTCAGCCTGGAAGAGAGGGTTAATAAAGTATTGTTGGTGGTTTCCAACTCATTTTATTCAGCTTGTTAATTGGGAAAGGAGGGGTGTGATGGTTGACTTCAATCCCAATGGCCAGAGAATAGGGACCATATACATCTAAACCTCATCCAAAGTGTCTTGTGGGCACAGGGTGGAAAAGGGTCGGTGACACTTCCCATAGTTGAATAGTCCACTTTCATTGTCTGAAGATTAGCCAATGGATGGCTTACTGAATAATGACCATGGCTCATGGACCCAAAGCATGTTAAACAGCAAGATCTCCGGTGAAGTATAAAAATGTGAAGAAAAATATTTTGATCGGAAGTACTAGCAGACCACAAGACATAATTCGAAAGTACAGTCAAGATTAGTGTGGTGCTGGAAAAGGACAGCACGTCGGGCAGCATCCGAGGAGCAGGAAAATTGACGTTTTGAGCAAAAGCCCCTCATCAGGAATGAAGCCATTCCCAATGAAGGGTTTTTGCCCGAAACGTCGATTTTGCTGCTCCTTAAATTGACGTTTTGGGCAAAAGCCCCTCATCAGGAATGAAGCCATTCCCAATGAAGGGCTTTTGCCCGAAACGTCGATTTTGCTGCTCCTTGGGTGCTGCCTGACCTGCTGTGCTTTTCCAACACCACTCTAATCTTGACTCTAATCTTCAGTATCTGCAGTACCCACTTCTGCATAGTTCAAAAGTATCCATTCAGAGCAAGGACTGAGGTAGTAAAGCCCCTGAACTAACATGTCTGCTCTTGCTGTGATAACCCGATCATGTATTTTTGTAAAAATACATTGGATTTGAGGGTTACGCTCGATTTAAAAATAGATATGGCATTCACCACTTTGAATAAAATATTACTATCTGTGAGCTTTCACCTCTGCACCCTGGATTTGGTGAACTGGATTTGGTGATTGGCATAAGGGAGGTGGAATCTGCTACTGTATTGTGACGACATCACCTTAATGGAGATCATGTGAAAAATGAAAGACTCATTTTTATAACCAGCCATTTTTGACACACAGTCATCGTATTACTGTAAAAAAAAGAATGGTCACTTCTGTGCACAGCACGCTCCCACAAATATCTATGTGATATTGGCTCATTGTGACAATCTGTTTCAGTGCTGGTGATTGATATTGAGCAGGACAATGAGGATAACTCTCTTGCACGTACCATGAGGAACTTTGACAGCCACCTCTGAGGGCAGGCACAGCTTCAGTCAGGCAGTTAAAGTCACAGCCTTGTTTTTGTGCTCAATCTTCAGACTGGAACATGGTGACTTAGAGACAAGTGTGCTATCAACTGTGTCATGGCTGACACACTATTAAAAACATCCCCCCCCACCCCCAAACCTCCATTGACTCAGCAGATTTTTCTTCGAATTAATTCATGGGAATGTGGGCACTGCTGGCTCGGCCAACATTTATGACCTATACCTAATTGCCCAGAGGGCAGTTAAAAGTCTGTTGTGATTGGAATGAGGGTGGCCCAGTGGATCGCATTGAGTGTGATTGGGGCTGTTAACCTGGTCCAATCAGGGAGCCCTGGCTGACCGATATAGACAGGAGTCCACCCGGTGCGAAGGAGGGAGGGTAAGTCAGAGGATCTCCTTGTGGGTCTGCTCCTGGGCCTGGCCAGGCTGGCCATTAACAGGTCCAGGCAGCAGACCATGGTGGAGAGGGGGTCATTATGGCCAACTGCCTTCCCCACTTCCGTGGTTATGGATGGGCCTGGGTGTCCCTGGAGATGGGAGCACAAACTATCTTCCAATAGTCTTGACCTCATTAGGACCTGGTGGGCACTGTGGGGAATGGAGTGCTTTATTTCCCCCTCCAATTCTATTTTTATTTAGTCTCTACCCTCCCCTTCACCTTTTTCACATAAGCATTGCCTGCTCTGGCTTTGCTTGTCACCAGTTCATCTGCCACATGGGTGACTTTCCTGGTGGTGTAATGTTAATAAAGTTATGTTCACTTGGTGTTTTCACTGTGTTTTCCACCAAGACACACACACACACACAAACATGGGTGCTGAGGAATATAAGCACTATTGTTGCATGGCATTATTGTAGGGGAAAGAAAAATATTTAAGCAGGAGTCTCAGGGATTCTCCTTGTTCCAGGGACTGGCTCTGAGCTGGCTGGTCAGAGTCCATGTATAATGCACATGTAAATAAAGGGTGACCTGGTGACAGGAAACTGGCTTCCTTATTTCAAGCCAACCACATTGCTGGGAGCTTGGAGTCACATGTAGGCCAGACTGGGTCAGGACACCAGTTTCCTTCCCTAAAGGAAATTAGTGAACCAGACAAGATGTTTTCTAACAACAATCAGCAGTGGTTACATGATCACCATTAGACCAGCTTTTCACTTCAGATTTTTATTGAATTCAAATTTCACTACCTGCTGTGGTGGGATTTGAATCATTTGCTTTGAGAACAATAGCCTGGGATTCAGGATAACTAGCCCAGTGGTGTTACCACTGTGCCACAATCTAACAGAGGACAAGCTGAACTATACAGGCCAGAAAGCCATGGCCTGTGGTGGGAGTTGCTGTTGCTCAGGTCCTGCTCCTGGGTGTGGGTGCCACCTGTGAGTTCTCCACCACCCCATGATCAAATGCAAAACAGGTAAAGAATTCAGCCGATGCTACACAGTTTTGTGGTAATAATTGGATGAGAATAAACACCCTCCTCACTCCACCCAAAACCAAGCAATCTCACTTGAGAGGAGGGGAAAAAAAACTAAGTGAAGAAAAGCACAAGTCAACACGAGAGAGTCATAGAGATGTACAGCAAGGAAACAGACCCTTCGGTCCAACCCGTCCATGCCGACCAGATACCCCAACCCAATCTATTCTCACCTGCCAGCACCCGGCCCATATCCCTCCAAACCCTTCCTATTCATATACCCATCCAGATGCCTTTTAAATGCTGTAATTTACCAGCCTCCACCACATCCTCTGGCAGCTCATTCTACACACATATCACCTTCTGAGTGAAAGCATTGCCCCTTAGGTCTCTTTTAAATCTTTCCCCTCTCACCCTAAACCTATACCCTCTAGTTCTGGACTTCCCCAACCCGGGGAAGAGACTTTGTCTATTTATCCTATCCATGCCCCTCATGATTTTTACAAACTTCTGTAAGGTCACCCCTCAGACTACGACGCTCCAGGGAAAACAGCCCCAGCCTATTCAACCTCTCCCTATAGTTCAAATTCTCCAACCCTGGCAACATCCTTGTAAATCTTTTCTGAACCCTTTCAAATTTGAAAAATCTGCGCCTGCGCCAGGGGGGGGGGGGGGGGGGGGGGGGGTAACTGAAACTTGTCCGGAATTTCTCACTGGTCCTGAATTCCCGAACTTTTGTATGAGGCGATTGCCCACCCCAACCAGAAACAGGCTCAGCTTTCACCTGAAGGAATGTTCTACATTGATACCCACCACATGGGACCTGTTGCAAAGGACCACTATAAGCTGGACAAAACTTTCTGCCTCTCTTTTCTCCTTTAATATTCGTCCAGCAACCCACATCTTTGACATTCACCTACCCTGACATCAGCTCCTGTGGCTTGGAGCATTTTTTAACTTGGTAACACGCTCGAAAAACAGACTTGGATGATTTCGCTACATCACAGACGCGATATAAATGCAAATTGTTGCTGCTGGGGAACAGTGCCAGCTCTTCAGTGGTTTATTACAGGTGATGAACTAGCAATTTGAACAGAATGGCCAAGTAAGAAAATGTCTGGTTTCAAGGCTGATACTTTGCCTTTAAGAAAATGACATGTCTCGTAGAGCTATTTTAAAATGTAACCTTAGTTCTTCAAAAGAAAAATGTTTTTCTTGGCCTTTGAGAAAATTCTGTAAATAATAATGTGCAAAGAATATTGTCAACTGAAATTTGAACTAGAAAGAATTAGGTACTGCTACCAAGTGAACACATCACAACACTCACTCTGTTCATGATTTACAACTCCTGGCATGTGCCACTTTCATGTCCCTGCTGATACGTAACTCAGAGATCAACATTACATTGCTTGTTAGACAAATAAATGGTGCCTCCGCAGTTTTAATGAATGGACTGGGCAGTCAGTTTTGTGTGTTGTAAGGCAGTCATTGAGGCTGTGGATTGTTTCAGGTTTCATAGACTTCCATCCTGCTCAATGTAGAAATGACGACGTCATCCCTCCTTTTGCAGGCAAAGCAGTAAATGAAACAAATAAAGTGGCTGAGTCCCGCTCTGGAGTGGAGGCATCCATAAAGGAGTGCACCTCAACCTTTTCACCCTAAGTAACCTCTGGTCCAAGGAAAACAGAAATAATCTGAGGATTTTTTCTTCCCTTCAGTATCTAGCCATGCTTGCTGGAAACAGCACGCCATGGGTCTGCATGATTTGAGTTGCGATGCTGCCCTATGACTGAACAGCCTCAATACTGATGCGCACTCATTTAATGGGCTATTGATGCGGCAGGGGCAAAGTCAGGGAGCAGGAGAGGAGGGATCGAGTCTGATGCCTTTATACATCCAACCAGCTGAGACAATAAAGGGAACATTGTCTGCGACTGAAGCAATTGAGAATTTAGTCGTCACTACTGGTTAGTTCAGAGGTCAGACTGCGGGCTGAACCCATTCTATTGTCATTGTGAGCAAGATACACAGGTAAATTATACAAGACAGAACAAGCAGCCTGTACTTCTGTTGTAATACCAGATGCTTATTAACTGTCAGTTAGCTCCACATATTCAGGACCCATCTCTGTGGTTGGTATCAGGGTCAATCCATGATTAGACAGGTGACAGTGCACAGTGGGTCAAGTTTGTTTATGTCAGAAGCAAAATTCCTGTTATATCAGTTAATAAAAAGATGTTTTTCGTTCCATTGGCCCAGTTTCTCCTGGCGTGTGTCAGATTGGGGAAATGCAGTAGCTACCTGCTCACACTGCAGCACCCATCATCTTTTGCCAGCCTTTTGCTGTGGAGACAATGTAGCCAGGCAATAAATCTAAGCAAATACAAGTGGATAGGTTGGTCAGCAAACTCTCTTTTTAATAAAGAGATCTCCCTGTCCTTTTTTTTTAATTGTTCTGAGTCAGAAGTAATTCTGATTAAAGTAATCACAGATCAAAGACTTCCCTCACCAAGAAAGCACCAATTAATGAGCTCCTGTAGATGTTAGTATCAGTATCATGCTGCTTGCCACTGCACTTTTATCAGGTTTTGCATGATCTTGTTTTCTGAAATCTTATCTATTTTTGCAGTAATTCAATACCTGAATAAAATTTGGGGAATACCGCACCCATTAAGGTTACTTCAATCCATCTGTGATTTGAAGCTCCCGAGAAAAGTACAGCCCATCAAAATGAATCTGGATATGAGTCGCAGAACCTGGATAAGCCCACACTTTCCCTCTCACACCCCTCACTCGCTCTGTGTCAGGGCCCAAAATACTGCAGGTCTTTTCCCTTCTCTATTCTGCATGATTGAGTAGTTCCTCTGCAGAGGCAGCAGCACAGCACAATGTGACTGTGACTGCAAAAGCTCACAGCTGATCAGAAAACAAACCAGAAACACACTGATCATAAATCTCAGCGTAGCCCTGAGATCCCACCGCTCTGACCTCCCCCACGTGACCCCTTCAGGTGTAGGACTGATGAGATAGTTCATTTCTAGAATGTTAACAGTAAGGATTACTTCACTCTTTATGAAACACAAGAATTATGACAACTTCCTCTGCCACTGTTGGCGTGAAGAGTTGCTCGATCATGAGAGACGATCTGTGAGCTCCCTCCTTGATTAAAGCAGACGCCCTGGCGATAGCTGCAGAGCCACACTATCAAACAGCACAGCTTCCCAGCTGCTGAGCTTACTCAAGAGACTCCTTTTCATTTACTGCAGTATCCTTTCCACAGCTATTCCATCCTCTCCCTCTCACTCTCTTTCACTCCTGCAATCCTGTCCTCTCTCTGTCTTACTCTCCTCCTCTACCCTACTTTCTCCTCTTTCTTCCCGTCCTATCCCATTCTGTCTGTCTTGTGGTCCCTCTCTCTGCTCTCTCTCTCCCGCTCTTTGAAGAGTTATCACAAAAGGATTGCCTCCTGAAAAATGAAGGCCGAGGGGTAACCTAATTAGGGATTTATTTTTAATTTCGAAAGCTCTGGATAAAATGGATACTGAGAGATGTTTCCTCTTGTAGTGAAGAGCGAAAGTGAAGGCCATCAATATGATAGTCACCAAGAAATCCAACTGGGACTTCAGAACATCTTTACCAAAAGAATGGTGAGAATGTGGAGTGTGCGACCACAGGGAGTGGTTGGAGTGAGTAATAGAGCTGAATTTCAGGGAATGCGAGTGTAGGCTTTGAGGGAAAAGGGAACAGAGGGTTATGGTAGAGGTTTCCATGAAGTAGAGGCGGAGGTGACGCAATTGGGACATACACACCAGCATGGGTTGCTGGGCTGAATGGCCTGTGCATCCTATGTAACTGATACATCCTGCTGCTCTCTCTCTCTCTCCTTCTGTTCAGTTCATGCTCAGTCTTCTGCTCTGTCCTCTCTCTCTTTCCTGCTCTCTCTCTCTCCTTCTGCTCTCTATTTGTCCTCTTCCCTCTATATATCCTGCCCTCTCACTCTCCCCTCTCTGTCCTCCTCTGTTCTGTTCTCTCTATCCTCTCTCTCTCCATCCTGTTCTTTTTCCCTCTCTTTCCTGGTTGCCGTAACTCTCACTGTTCTCTTTCGTTGTCTCTTAATCTCTCTCTCTCTCTCCATCCTGGTCTCTCACTGCCGTATTCTGTCTCTACTCTCTCTCGTTCTGATCTCTCACTCTGTAAATCCAGGTCTCTCTCTCTCTCTATGTCCCGATCTCTGTCTCTCTCTCTATCCTGGTTTATCGCTCACTCTCTGTATGTCCTGATCTTATTCTCTACCTGTCTCTCCCTCTGTATCCTGTTCTCTATGTGTGTGTGTGTCCTGAACTCTCTCTCTCTCTCTCCGTGTCCTGATCCTGCTCTCTGTCTGCCTGTTTCTCTCTCTCTCTGTGCGCCAATACAGAAAGGGCAAGGTCGCCAACCCCTTCCTGCTTTGGGAACACTCACGCATTCGCGGGTCCTAACAGCCAACGGCGGACCGATGGGAAGTGGAAAGCCACGTTCTCTTACCTTGCCTTCTGAACAGAAGTGTAGAGTCCAAGGGCTGCGGGTAAAACTCCCTGTGGCTTGAGCAGTGTACAGCTCCTGCTGTAGCCCCTAGACCACCCTAAAGTGCCCCTTCCCCTGCTCTGGCAGGGCTTTGATCGTTACATTCTTTGCCCCCAGCACCACTCCTCCCAGCCGGCCCAAAGTAAAGTGTTTTAACAATGAAAGGTGGGATTGCCGTGAACAGTGCCGGCCTCCTGAAGCAGTGATGTCATTTCATGGCCATATTTGGTGCAGAAACTGATTCTCTCTCTCTCAGGGAAGGAGGAGCTTGAACTGCTTCTGAAACCACTCCGAGCTGGAATCCAGACTGAAGTAACGTTTCAAGTCTCAGCCAATTCCAACAGGAAGCAAATCGAGCTGCTGCTGGAGGGGGGGGGGGGGGGGGAGGGGACTGTGATCCACTTCTCACGCCATTGTTTCTGCAACACTTTTAAGTCATTGCAGTTCCCTTCCAGACATCCATCACCCCCTCCGCTCCTCTCCAGCAACACTGAGGAACCTCATTCATTCCAGCAGCGTTTCATGTTAAAGTCACAGGCGCATCTCAAGTTGCAACAACTTTTCAGGGTGACCGATTGCCCTGATGTACACTAGGGTCGACAGAGAAGCTTCTGCTAACCCAGTGTCGCTGCCCAGCACCTTCATGCTCCTCTAGTACTCAGTCAGGCTGCTGTTGGTTATCCAGCCCGCAGAACTTTACACAAAGGCTGGGACTCTTCAAAAGGTCCTTACGACCGGTAGAATTCGCCTAATCCCCTAGGGATCACAGTCTGCTGCTGTAGATCCTAACAGTAAACACCCCCCTAAATAAAATAAGAACCAACGTAGGCACGAAAGTGACTGGGATTGAGAAAACCAGTAACATTGTCAACAATGAGCCCAATTCCTTTGCGCTCACTTTTGCAGATTGTATTGAAATGACTTGCTTTAAGTTAACATAAAATATCTGCTATACCTTGAGATTCACTTTTACAGTCGTGTACATTTCCCGTCCAACTTTCTCTCCCCCTCCAAATTTATACCCCACTCCACCTAGGAATGATGGGGATCAGGTCTTATAAGTGCCAAGTAACACCCCCCCCCCCCCCCCCCACACCAACTAAATGAGCTACTTTTCTGGGGTAAATGCATGTGGTGACTTTCAGCCAGCTCTTTGACTGTGAAGGCATCACATCACAGCCATGTCGGACCCTCTGATGACAGACTCGACCCTCGCCCTCTCACTGCATTGTGGCCAGCAGCTGTTCAGACTTGCCTAACCTTCCTTTCCCCCTCCCTTCACCTCTAACCCTGTGACGTTAGGCCAGGTTGGTGTGGTGCCTGTACCACGCTGCGTTACACTGAATGCTGCAGTCATTCACGGGGCGGGTGGGGGGGGAAAGAGCTACACAAACCAAATTCAAGGCACTTCCTATTTGACAGCAATCTTGACGGATCCCCTCTTTATGCTATTCATCCAATCACAGTATTTTTCCCAAGTTTATACTTTATTCAAAACATTGTCAAGAGCAGACGGTATAACATTCCATACAATCCTACTTGTTTCAGTCCAGCATGTGGCTCTATCGTTATGTTATCTTTACAATTTGCATTTCATGTCAAACATACAGCCTGAGGGTATTTTTTACGTATGTTCCAGCCCCTCACTGTGCTATGGCAACAGGGCCTTCCACTCTGATCTTAACCCATTGTTTAAAATGCTGTTGGCTGACTGTAGATGATTGGTTTACACAATGGGAGTGTTAGCAAGGGAAGAGAAGTTGCTTGTTTGCAGTCAGTGGAATGCTAATGGTGTTAAAAGTACCTCAACATTTAAAAGAATACAAATGCTTACAATATGAAATTTCTTTCCCCTTTGTAGTAAAGATTAGTGTCAGACTACAATTAAACTGGCACCTCCTGGTATGTCCTTTTACACGAGCACTGCACTTCCTTTTATGCTGACAATTCCTTTCATCATACAATCACGGAGTTGTTATGACGCAGAAGAAGCCCATTCTGCCTACACTGGCTCTTCAAGCAGGCATCATTACCCCCGGCCAATCTCCTGCCTTTTCCCTATTCCCTTGCACACATTTCCAGACAGTGTGTTCCATACCTTAAGTTAAAAAAATCACACAACCCCAGGTTATAGTCCAACAGGTTTATTTGGAAGCATTAGCTTTCAGAGCGCTGCTCCTTCATCAGGTGGTTGTGGAGAATAACACTGTAAGACACAGAATTTATAGCAGAAGTTTACAGTGTGATGTAACTTAAATTATATATTGAAAAAGACCTGGATTGTTTGTTAAGTCTCTGATCGTTTAGAATGACCATGTTGGTTTCAGTTCTTTCATATGGAAATCACAAAAAATTTTTTTAAAAGTTACATTCCCAAGTGAACTTTAACAACTGATGTCATGTCAGCCCAGGTAATGTACGTAAGGTGTGAGCTTCCCTGTGTGAGGCTGTCCGCGCCACAAGGGTCAGATTGATTCTAATCTAAAAAAAAACAGATTTACAGAATCTTACCTGTGAACCTTTGTTATAAATTCTGTGCCTTACAATCTTATTCTCCACAACCACGTGATGAAAGGGCAACGCTCCAAAAGCTAGTGCTTCCAAATAAACGTGTTGGACTGTAACCTGGTGTTGTGTGATTTTTAACTTTGTACACCCCAGTCCAACACCTGCATCTCCAAATCATCCATACCTTAACTACTTGCTGTGTGAAAACATTTTTTTACTCAGATCACACTTGCTTCCTTTGCATGTCACTTTAAATCTATGCCCTTCTAGTTCTTAATAAAAACCAAAAGAACTGCTGTCGCTGGAATTCAGAAACAAGAACAGAAATTGCTGGAAAAGCTCAGCAGTTTGGCAGCATCTGTGGAGAGAAATCAGACTTGATGTTTTGGGGTCCAGTGACCATAGTTTCAGGGTGAGAGGGGAAGATATAAAAGAGACCCAAGGGGCAACTTCACGCACAGAGGGTGGTACGTGTATGGAATGAGTTGCCAGAGGAAGTGGTGGAGGCTGGTACAATTGCAACATTTAAAAGACATCTGGATGGGTATATGAATAAGAAGGGTTTAGAGGGATATGGGCCAAGTGCTGGCAAATGAGACTAGATTAGGTTGGGATATTGCATGGATGAGTTGGACCAAAGGTGTGTTTCCATGCTGTACATCTCTATGACTCTACGATCCTTCCACAGAACCAAAGAAGAGTCATTGAACCTGAAACGTTAACTCTGATTTCTCTCCAAAGATGCTGCCAGACCTGCTGAGATTTTCCAGCAGTTTCTGTTTTGTTTTTGCTTCTCGTTCTCAATCCTTTTACAGGTGGATATAGCTTCTCCATATCTACTCTGTCCAGTCTGCTCATGAGTTTGAAAACCACTATCAAATCACCTCTCAGCTTTATTCTCTCCAAGGAGAACAGTCCCAACTTCTTCAATTCATCCTTAATTTTTATCAAGCTATACTGCCACTTCCTTATATTTGGATGTATCCTCTAACAAAGGGACTTCTTCTAACCTAATACATCAAACTGATAGAGTCATAGAGATGTACAGCACGGAAACAGACCCTTCGGTCCAACCCGTCCATGCCGACCAGATATCCCAACCCAATCTAGTCCCACCTGCCAGCACCCGGCCCATATCCCTCCAAACCCTTCCTATTCATATACTCATCCAAATGCCTCTTAAATGTTGCAGTTGTACCAGCCTCCATCACATCCTCTGGCAGTTCATTCCATACACGCACCACCCTCTACGTAAAAACGTTGCCCCTTAGGTCTCTTTTATATCTTTACCCTCTCACCCTAAACCTATGCCCTCTAGTTCTGGACTTCCCGACCCCAGGGAAAAGACTTTGTCTATTTATCCTATCCATGTCCCCCATAATTTTGTAAAC
>NC_057736.1:10263525-10335530 GCF_004010195.1 Chiloscyllium plagiosum | reverse complement strand
GTCGAACGTCTTACTGAAGTCCATATAGATCACATCTACTGCTCTGCCCTCATCAATCTTCTTTGTTACTTCTTCAAAAAACTCAATCAAGTTTGTGAGACATGATTTCCCACGCACAAAGCCATGTTGACTATCCCAAATCAGTCCTTGCCTTTCCACGTTTGCCAACCTCCAGTCTTCCTGCACCTCACCTGTGACTATCGATGTCACAAATATCTCAGCTCGAGGCCCTACAATCATTTCTCTAGCTTCCCACAGAGTTCTTGGGTACACCTGATCAGGTCCTGGGGATTTATCCACTTTTAACCGTTTCAAGACATCCAACACTTCCTCCTCTGTAATATGGACATTTTGCAAGATGTCACCATCTATTTCCCTACAGTCTATATCTTCCATATCCTTTTCCACAGTAAATACTGATGCAAAATATTCATTCAATATCTCCTCCATTTTCTGTGCCTTGCTGATCTTTGAGGGGCCCTATTCTCTCCCTAGTTACCCTTTTGTCCTTAATATATTTGTAAAAACTCTTTGGATTCTCCTTAATTCTATTTGCCAAAGCTATCCCATGTCCCCATTTTGCCCTCCTGATTTCCCTCTTAAGTATACTCCTACTTTCTTTATACTCTTCTAAGGATTCACTCGATCTATCCTGCCTATACCTGACATATGCTTCCTACTTTTTCTGAACCAATGTAATGATGTAGTAAAATTGCGGTGAGTACGATTTGGATGGCACAAAAATCGGGTTGTGTTGAAGTTGTCAGCTGTCCTTACCAGCAGAATAACAATTCCAGAAAAGCGATGTGACAAACCGAAATTCCAAAGTGGTAATTACACAAGAGCTGAGCTTGGTTGGCTTGGAAATCCCAGCAGAGACAACCAGTCCAGACATCCAATGGAGGTGGGTAATACAGTAACAGGTGAGGCAATTGTAGATGTGGCTCATTCTTCAAAGGAGGAGATTGATGGTAGTATTGAGGGCTATTGCAGGCCACAGCGTGACATAGACAGGATGCAGAGCTGGCCTGAGAAATGGCAAATGGAGTTCAATCTGGATAAATGCGAAGTGATGCATTCTGGAAGGTCGAACTCGAATGCTGAATATAGGATTAAAGACAGATTCTTGGCAGTGTGGAGGAACAGGGGGATCTTGGTGTTCAAGTACACAGATCCCTCAAAGTTGTCACCCAAGTGGATAGGGTTGTTAAGAAAGCAAATGGTGTTTTGGCTTTCATTAACAGGGGGATTGAGTTTAAGAGCCGTCAGGTTTTGCTCCAGCTCTACAAGTCCCTGGTGAGGCCACACTTGGAATATTGTGTCCAGTTCTGGTCACCCTACTATAGGAAAGATACAGAGGCTTTGGAGAGTGTGCAAAGAAGGTTTACGAGGATGCTGCCTGGACTGGAGGGCTTGCCTTATGAAGAAAGATTGAATAACCTTGGTCTTTTTTCCCTGGAGAGAAGGACGAAGAGAGGTGACCTGATCAAGGTATACAAGATAATGAGAGGAATAGATAGACTCAATAGCCAGATACTTTTCCCCAGGGCAGGATTGACTGGCACAAGGGGTCATAGTTTTAAGATATTAGGATGAAGGTATAGAGGGGACGTCAGAGGAAGGTTCTTTACGCAGAGAGTTGTGAATGCATGGAATTCATTGCCAGCAGTGGTGGTGGAAGCAGAGTCATTAGGGACGTTTAAGCGCCTGCTGAACATGCACATGGACAGCAGTGAGTTGAGGGGTGCATAGGTTAAGTTATTTTACTTTACATTAGGATTAATCCTCGGCACAACAGCGTGGGCCAAAAGGCCTGTTCTGTGCTGTACTTTTCTATGTTCTAATGTTCTATGTTCTATGATGACTCTGAAGACCCTAATGACTGCCTTCCCCGCCCCGCCCCCCTCACTTGCCTGTTTCTCTCCTAAAGCGTGAAGCTGATAGAGGATGCGACCGGCACAACATTGAATCAAGTTTGACTGCATAGGCAGCACGCTGAGCAGAAAACGATTACTGGGTTTTTTTGGGGGTTGACTCCCACCACTTTCTCAATGCATGGTGGCACAGTGGTTAGCACTGCTGCCTCGCAGCGCCAGAGACCCGGGTTCAATTCCCGCCCTCAGCGACTGACTGTGTGGAGTTTGCACGTTCTCCCCGTGTCTGCGTGGGTTTCCTCCGGGTGCTCCGGTTTCCTCCCACAGTCCAAAGATGTGCAGGTCAGGTGAATTGGCCATGCTAAATTGCCCGTAGTGTTAAGTAAGGGGTAAATGTAGGGGCATGGGTGGGTTGCGCTTCGGCGGGTCGGTGTGGACTTGTTGGGCCGAAGGGCCTGTTTCCACGCTGTAAGTAATTTAATCTAATCTAATGCCTTTTAGAAGGTGTGAAGAAATTCATTAATTACATTATTCACATATTTACCGCTTTCCTGTATTTTCATTTTGGGATATTTGTTGCCATAGAGTGTGTTTGTAGGCAAATCGGGTTACAAAAAGGCCTCCTCAGTTATTTTGAAAGCCCACTCAACACAAATTTGTGCTGGACACCTCCCCCAAGGAAGTAACTCATCAAGAGTTTATTGTGCAGTGTCATCCACAGTGCAGAATGTTGAACATTTACCTCTGAGTTGAGAAGGTTGTAGGTTCGAGTTCCTGACCAGGACTTGAGCACAAATAAAGTCAAAACTGACACTTCCCTGTTGCTCTGAGAGATGGTGTCTCATGCGTAAAACGCTCAGCCAGGAGGCATGGATCCACATCATCACTTTCCTCAGTCTAGGATCAGGACCTTCTCCCCTCCCAGGCTCTTAGCCCAATGCCAGGATGTTCCCTTCCCCTGGAAAAGCCAAATTTGCTGACTCTTGGATGGAGAGCTAGCCAGGGCCAAAAGACACATAAGGAGTGGAGGTAAAACTCCATCTATCCCGATTCAGACATGAAACACCAGCTGAACGCTTATGCAAGTCACCCTGGAAATTTCACTGGAGAGGCATTAAAATCAGAATGGAGCTTCAAATGGATTTCCAAATCTCAATGGAATTGGGAGGGAAGAATATGGGTGAGAAAAAGGAGGAGACATATGGAAGGAAAGATTGAAATCAGAGTTTTCTTTTTCCTCAGAAGGGGATGTGACAATAATACTGAAAGGGACAGGGTTGACTAAAGGAAAGCACAAGGGCCAGAAAGGAAAAGTCAGATCTTCAACATACTGAAGGAAATGGTATGGTGAAGCAGCCAAGTGCACAACCCTCTCGCGAACCCCCTAGTGCAGAATCATAGGCACTTCATTAACAGTCACCCAGGTTTAGGGGATAGATGTATCTGGATCCCTATTTGCCACATTAGGTTTCCATTCCCTTTAACAATGGCCCTCACTTCTGCTTTATTGAAGGTAGCTAATGGGTTGAGTTGGCCAACCACTTCAACTCCCCCTCCCACTCTGTCAGGGACATGCAAGTCCTAGGCCGCCTCCACCACCAAATCCAAGCCACCCGACGACTGGATGAAAAACGCATCATCTTCCGCCTTGGGACCCTCCAACTACACGGCATCAATGTCAACTTCACCAGTTTCCTTATCTCCATACCGCCCCACCTCATCCCGGATCCAACCCTCCAACTCGGCACCACTCGCAAACTGTCCCACCTGTCCATCTTCTTTCCCGCTCATCTGCTCCACCCTCCTCTCCGACCTATCACCGTGACCCCCCACCTGCATCTACCTATCGCCTTCCCAGCTACCTTACCCCCATACCCAACCTCCTATTTATCTCTCAGCTCCCGTAACTCCACCCGCCACATTCCTGATGAGGGGCTTATCCTGAAACATAGACTCTCCTGCTCCTCGAATGCTACCTGACCTGCTGTGCTTTTCCAGTGCCACACATTTTGCCTTTAAGTGTAAACCAGAGCTGACTGAGAGAAGACGATGCCTGTTGGACTTACTATTTAAAGACTGAGTTGTTGTGGCAAAGTAATGGTATCACTGCGTCCAGGTTGGAAGGTTCAGATTCAAGACCCACCTGCCCCAGAGATGATCCATAACATGTCTGAACAGTTTGATCTTTTAAAAGAGGTTTAGGGTGAGAAGGGCAAGATTTAAAAGGGACCTAAGGGACAACTTTTTCAGAGGGTGGTGTGTGCATGGAATGAGCTGCCAGAGGAAGTGGTGGAGGCTAGTACAATTACAACATTTAAAAGGCATCTGGATGGGTAGATGAATAGGAAGGGTTTAGATGGATATGGGCCAAGTGCTGGTAAATGGGACTAGAGTAACTTACAATATTTGGCCAGCATGGACGAGTAGAACTGAAGGGTCTGTTTCTGTGCTGTACATTTCTAATCAGATGGGCCTATCTAAAATGTCCACAGTGCAGAGGGGATCATAATTCCTACCTCCCTGTCATGTTATGTGCATGCTCATGTGTCCTTAGAGTGGAAGATATGGTATCTGGCAGCAGCCTTGAAGTCCTGTGGGAGAGGTGAGTGCGGGCTGGGCTTTGTTGCATCGTCACTGCCTCAAAAACCATTTTGATTTAGGTCCCTTCTCTCTTTTCGGTTTTGATGTTTGGTTCTTGTCACACTATCGCTGGTGGACAGTGCTTATTATTTGGTGATTTGAAGGTTGGATTTAACTACGAAATAAACCAAGGGCTGGGTTCTTCACTAGTTGGGCTTGGCCACTGGACCAGGAGAGGGTTGGGAAGGGAAAGGTGGAAGCTGGTGTTTGTGCTAAACTTACAAGAAAACCCTTGTCAATCTCAGTCTTTTGCTGCAACTCCAACCTATGGACATCTGTCTGTAAAAAATACCAGCAACTCAGTCTAAGGACATTTAAAGATGACAATAAATACTGGCCTTGATGGTGACCTCACATCTCCTGAAAAGATAAAGCTACATTGACAATCAGGAAGCATTGAATGAAAATAATTGGCTGCATGATCAGGGGGAGACTGATCACATGTTGGGCAGTAAAGCTGTCAAACTCACTGTACAAGATGGCAAAACACTCTCTGCATATAAAAAGTACTCAAAGCTTTATAACTGCAATGTTACCAGCTCAGAGCAAGAATGTGTGATTAGGTTGTATGTTTTTGATCAAAATAATGGGCTGAAAGGACTTCCACTGGGCTATAAACATTCTATGTTTCTACTGACTCCTGTTATTTTAAAATTTGTCTCTCTTGCCAATTTCCACTGCCGCCACTGGCTTCCTCCTTGACCCTATATCTGGACCTATAAATAATTACACAATAAGATAACCCATAGCTCCTATGAGATTAGCATCACTTCTTAACTTGGAAGATAATGTGAACGTATCGACTTTAAGAAGGCAAAAGTGAGGACTGCAGATGCTGGAGATCAGAGTCTAGATTAGAGTGGTGCTGGAAAAGCTCAGCAGGTCAGGCAGCATCTGAGAAGCAGGAAAAGCGATGTTTCGGGCAAAAGCCCTTCATCAGAAAGCCATTCTGATGAAGGGCTTTTGCCCGAAACATCTATTTTCCTGCTCCTCGGATGCTGTCTGACCTGCTGAGCTTTTCCAGCACCACTCCAATCTAGACCCCAACATTAAACTTTAAACTGACTGTTCCAATAGTTCAAATACTGCAACTGGAAATATGAAATTACTAATGATTTCCCTTTCAGCATCACATGCAAATTTTGTGCTTTCAATGTTATCACAGCTTGTGATTGAAATCTTGGCTTTGTAACTAACCTCCTATCTTCGTGGCCTTGGCCAGCTCTCTAACTATCTAGGAACTCTGCATCTTCAAATTCTAGCCTCTTGTATGTAAATCATTTCTTTCAAATCCTTATGTCAGTGGTTGCACCCACTCAGCCATCTGGACCCTGAAGATGTTGAATATCTCTCACACCTAAGCTGTTCCTTCCCCACTTTTCTCCTTTAGGGCGGTTTTAGACCTATCTCTTTGACCAAGCGCTTGGTTACCTGTTGTAACACAGTGGCAATTGACAATTTTATTTTGTAACGCCTCCTTGGAAATTCCTTGTGATATGTCACTACATTGCAGGCAAAATACAAATGCAATTTATTATACTTTTAGCATACTTTCTTTATAAGGTATTAATACTTGGTTAGATAAAAATGTAAAATTTGAAGGGAATGGTTTATTACAGATAAAGGCCCTTCCATCAAAGAACTTAAATCGAAATCCTTAAGCTGTCAACATGGAAGATCAGACAGAAAAATTACATTCTGCAGACAATTTCCATGCTTCTGTCAACAGAAAGCAGTCAAGCAGAAGGAATTACATTCCACAAAGTAACAGAAATCAAAATCTGCTTCTGTCAATGGGATGTAGTTGGAAGGAGAAGGATTAAACATTTACATTCAGACTTAAATCAACATGCAGACAAGACAAGGCTACAGTGGTTATCCAGGAGATCCTATTTCGAGTCAAACATTTTTCCCTTAATGCAGCAAAATTATCACGTCTCCAAAACGTCTCTGAAAGTTTTCCCTACAGTGAATTCCTTACTGCAACAGGAACCATGGTAGGCAAACACTACAGCTACTGTACTTACTTCAAAATCCCTCAAACAGCAAAGGATTGTCCAGGACGGAAAAACTCTAACGCGCCTCAATGTGGTTGGTCCATTGGCCAGGAAATGTCATGATCCCACAGTAGTCAAGAGTGTGGTGCTGGAGAAGCACAGCAGGCCAGGCAGCATCCGAGGAGTCTGGCCTGCTGTGCTTTTCCAGCACCACTCTCTCGACTCTGACCTCCAGCATGCAGTCCTCATTTCCTCCTATTATCCCACAGTACCCTCTACTCAGGTCTCAAATATTTCTCCATGTATACTGACTGTCCATGGAACCAGTAGATTCAATCATATATACTCTTTTCCTTGTCCATTTCATACATGTATGTCAGGAGAAACACAATTATACCCTTAGCTGTTGGCTGGTTTGTCATAGACATGTGCCTCTGCCTTTGTAGTAAGTGCCTTTATGTGCAATCTATGGCAACCTTTAAGCATGCCTCACTCATTACAATGCACCACTTTCTATGTAAAGTAATGTGATTTAAAGTGCCTCTTCTTCACCGACCCTTTTCTACACTTGAAGCTGAACTGACATTTTTCCAGATGAGCAGAAGTTTCCCCCAACTGAATAAATATCAAAACCACTGTCTTGGGTCTACACCAGAAATTCTGTTTATCTTCTTGGTAACAGCCTGAGGATGAACAGGTTTGTCCTCACACCTTTGTAGTCAGGTGTGGTGACCGTCATGTTAAACTCACCAGCAGATGTCTCTCTAATGAGAGAGCAGCCAATGATCCTCTGAGAATATGGTGATTTTAACTTCAGTCTCTAACTACATATCTGTGCCATCATTAAGACAGCCTATTCCCACCTCTGTAACATTACCCCAGCCTAGCCTTGCTCCAGTTCATCTGCTGTGAGGTTGCTGTTTCATTTTGCTTTATCACTCTCATTGTGTATGATTGCCGATATGTAGAAGCTGAATACTCAATGCTGTATAAGAGCTATCGGCACGTATACCTGTTGTAGGGCCATGGAAGGACTCTTAGTTAGTGAACCAATGGAATCAATACCAGAGTTGCCAAGTCCAGTTGGATATATTTGTGGAGGTTTCATTGTATGACCTTTTGCTTCAACTTGTTACTTAGGATGTCCAATGGCCTTTTCTCCCTAGAACAGCAGCAGAGGGGAATCGAGGCACTTAATGCAGGGTAAATGGTTAATATTCAAACATACGAATAGTAAGATACAGTAGTAGTGGTGTAAGAGATCACATGAAAGAGAGACTATGAAGAGAGATACTACGTGTAGGGAGATACTACGTGTAGATCTTGCCAAGAGCAAGAATGTAAATAGTTTATAGAATGGTGAATAAAAAGTCATTTTACAAAGATTTCAGATTCCAGCAACCTCTTTAAAGTGGTAGGGAGCTTTTTACCTCTTCCAAATTCAGTCCCTCAATAACAGGCTTCAGTGGCCATTAAAGAGGCTCCCTATTGAACTGGGTGGGTGGGGGTGGGGGTGGGGGTTGTGGGTGGAAGTGTGAGGTTTTGTGTAGGTGAATCCTGGGTCTGTGGCATTCAAAATTAGCTGTTAATGGAAAATGGAAGGAAGAATGGAGTTGCACATTGAGAACCCAGCCTCAGTGATGTATTTCTGAAGTGTAGTTGCTACAAGGGAAGCAGTCACTGTTTCGTAGCTGAGTATTTAACAAGTCTGAGCCTTAGTGACCCCCTGAACGAAATGGGCCACCAAAACTAAATAGACAAGATGTGAAATGCTTTTTGAGTGCTTTAGAAAGGTTTTCTACAATATTGACTGGTACTCACTCTCATGAAGGGCTTATTTGCCATGTTTTCTTTCAAAGGAATTTGCTTAAAAATATGCAAATATAACCCGAATACTTAATGCATGAACTATTTCAGCATCCTCAGCACAATACTGTGTACATAATGTGAAACTTCCTTTGCTTTGTATGTCTGCACAGCAGATTGGGTGTAGTCTGTGTTTTTCCACAGTATCAGTGACTCATACTAGGTACTAGATCCTACAGGCCTAAAGAAAAACATCTGCAAACAGTGACGGATAACATAGACAAGGAGCTACACTCACATATTATCAGGCAGTGAAACAGTGCAAGCACGTCATGGTACAATGCACATTTCCTGGAAATGGTTTTTCCAATTTACCCAATCCCCACATTTTATGTTAAGGGTAGCTGACTCCCTGGTGCATCAGCACCTCCCAGGGAATCATCCAAAGAAACATTTTCTCCCATTCACTGATTGGAGTATGGCTTCACAGGCTTGTGGGACTTCCAGTATCTAGGTCTAGATGATCTGTCTTCAACCCCCATTCATGCTTTTCATGGTGGGGTTGGATAGCAACTGGATATTGAAGTAATCACAATGGCTTTGATAGAGAATAATGTTCCACATCCTTGCCCACTGAGGACAGCCTATACCCAATATTAGAAGAACTTGAATATTATTGATGAGAGCAACATTTTGCACAAGCTATTCATCTTGCACTCATACAAGAATGTCAAATTTCAAAATCTCACAACAATTTAGTGTGATGTGTTGTTATTACATAATATATTCTGAAATATATGATTACAATATGCCGTATTTTTTACTGAAAAAACTGATCCCATCACCAAGTCACTCTTTATTCACTTGTACACAGTACACTGGCTGTGGTCAATCAGCTTAGAGTCAGTCCCTGAACGGAGGAGATTCTAAGTCCCCTGGTTATATTGGCCAGCCAGGGCTTCCTGATTGGCCCAATCCCAAGGTAACAACCTCAATCAAGGATCATGTATTCAACAAGATCCAACTGATTCCAATCACTACAGTTATATAATATGTAAATATATAGCTATTCAGTTTAAAGTTTTGTGATACTTAACTTGTGATATTACATAACAGTAGTGTGTAGATTAGATTCCCTACAGTGTGGAAACAGGCCATTTGGCCCAACAAGTCCACGCTGACCCTAAATATATATCTATTTAGTTTAAATTGTTGTGATATTATGACCTTAACAAAAACATAATGTCATTAAATATATCACGGAAGTGTGTAAATTAGATTCCCTACAGTATGGAAACAGGCCATTTGGTCCAACCAGTCCACACCAACCCTCCAAAGAGTAACCCACCCAGACCCAATTCCCTCTGACTAATGCACCGAACACTATGGGCAATTTAGCATGGCCAATGCACCTGACCTGCACACCTTTGGATTGTGGGAGGAAACCCAAGCAGACACGGGAGAATGTGCAAACTCCACACAAACAGTCGCCCGAGGCTGGAATCAAACCCGGGACCCTGGCGCTGTGAGGCAGCAGTGCTAACCACTGAGCCACTGTGCTACCCTAATAATCTATATAAATACAATATTGATTTAGTAGAAATTGTTGTGATGGTTTAAATTTGGCATTCTTGCATTTGTCCTGATGAGTGCAAGATGAAGCTTTAGCAACTCATCATTCTTTGTAATAATTTAATGAGAACCATAATGGAGCCATTTTCAAAATTCCCATGTGACCACTTTACCTGCAATTTTACTTTGCACACTTCTTAGTGAATCTTCCTCAGGGACTCGAGCAATTCCTTGCCTAATTGAAGAAGAAAGCACATTTTTCGAAAAAAATGATTCAATTATAGAAGTTACCCCCCTTCCCACCAAGAAAGCACTTGCTAATTTAATAGTGCTCTGATAGCCCTCTGATGACTCATGCCTCTCTGAAGGGTTAAAAAGGTTTATGGTAGTGTTTACTGATAATGACTACAATGGGAAACTATGCATGTGTGCTCATTGTTTAAACATTGTTGTGTACTTTGACAATACAACCAAGTTATAAATGGCCTTAAAAAATTCTAATCAACCTGTTCAGAAATGTTATTACACACATCTGGAGCAGGTAGTATTTGAATCTGAGTTCCTGGCTTGGAGAGAGAGTCACTATCACTGAGCCACAAGAGCCCTTTGATTGAAGCTTAGCTGGTCACTGGAGTAAAGAGCCTAGACCACTATCAAGCTCCTCTCTTGAGTGATCTGAACTTGATAGCCTGAATGTGTCGCTGCACTATAGGGAATTTCAGTCCATTGTGATGTCTGATCTGTCTTTTATAATACCATGAACTATTGCATTAACAAATGCACAAATTCAGTTCAATACTACATATTAACCAACTCTTAATGCTGCAAACAATTTGCAAGCAATCTTCATGTTTCTTCATTCCAGCAACAGTTTATTATCTATAACTTCCTGAACTCCAATGTATGTATCATGAGAGTAAACTATACTTGCATTCCAGGGCCTCCCAGTGGTTAACTTGTTTTTAATTACCCGTGCCTTATTGTTTATTCTTCATTTACCATAGGTGAATTAACAGTTGCAGAGTGAAAGCTCCAGCACTGACTTATGGATGTTGCAAACAAGTTTATCAGCTTCATCTACTCTCTCCCATACAAGCTGTCTTTACCATTGAGCTGTTTGGATAAGGGACCATAATGCAACAGGGCATCAAGATACCAAAGGGCAAGAGGAAAGATGGGATAAAACAAGAAGCGTAGGCAGCTCTTCAGTTGAGATCAGCTCAGGTCATACCTGAATAATAGACCGAATGTACCCTAACGTACCCTACGATGAGGTCTCCTGATCTGGCTACACCTAAATTCACAAAACCATTCAGAGGACCACTGAATTAATCTACATTTCAATAAAATGAGATTACAAGGAGGAGGAAGTCAACAAGATAAGCAAAGAGCTTGGTTTAAATATGATGAAAGTTATATCTATAATATAGAAAAAGAGAAAGACATGTAAATATAGTCACATACAAAAGTAAAAGTGAGAGATCATTGCCTCAACTTCACTCTGCCATGTTCATCCTCACTCCCACCCTCTCTAACTGTAAGAAAGGACTGGAGGTTATAAGTAGGTATGACCTTCAAACTTTCTGTATGGGGAAATTCCTGTTAATATTGGCCAATCCCCTTGGGGAATACCAGAGCTAATTTCCAAAGGGTAACCTGAAGTGAAATACTGAAGAGAAGATATTTTCTTAGTTTGGAGCAGTAGAAAAACACAAAGACCCAATGGTCCTACAGAATGGAACCTGTTTAACCCCTGATAGCCAATTGGTCATCCTTCAGATACACCACTTACAGGTCATAGAGTCATAGAGATGTACAGCATGGAAACAGACCCTTCAGTCCAACCTGTCCATGCCGACCAGATATCCCAACCCAATCTAGTCCCACCTGCCAGCACCCGACCCATATCCCTCCAAACCCTTCCTATTCATATATCCATCCAAATGCTTCTTAAATGTTGCAATTGTACCAGCCTCCACCACATTCTCTGGCAGCTCATTCCATACACGTACCACCCTCTGCGTGAAAAAGTTTCCCCTTAGGTCTCTTTTATATCTTTCCCCGCTCACCCTAAACCTACGCCATCTAGTTCTGGATCCCTGACCCCATGGAAAAGACTTTGTCTATTTATCCTATTCATGCCCTCATATTTTGTAAACCTCTATAAGGCCACCCCTCAGCCTCCGACGCTCCAGGGAAACCAGCCCCAGCCTGTTCAGCCTCTCCCTGTAGCTCAAATCCTCCAACCCTGGCAACATCCTTGTAAATCTTTTCTGAACCCTTTCAAGTTTCACAACATCTTCCCGATAGGAAGAAGACCAAAATTGCATGCAATATTCCAACAGTGGCCTAACCAATGTCCTGTACAGCCGCAACAGGACCTCCCAACTCCTGTACTCAATACTCTAACCAATAAAGGAAAGCATACCAAACGCCTTCTTCACTATCCTATCTACCTGCGACTCCACTTTCAAGGAGCTATGAACTTTCAGGGTCAATGATAAAACTGTGGAACAACACCAATATACACTCTCTAGTAAAGATAAGGCAATCAAGATCCACATTTCAAGTCAATTCACCAACCAAATAGTTTAGTTCATGATGAAATCTATGAACATACGTTGCATCAGGATAAGGTCAAACTTGTTTCCTGCAATGATAGGGATTCCATGTGATATTTTCACTCTTGAAAAGTTTACAATGTAAATATTCATAACAAGAATGCTTTGTACAAAGAGATAATTGAGGCTTTTTGTGTCATTAATAGCTTTTGAATCAATGGCATTACTCCTGTCTTGAATGTGGGGTTTTCAAACAGAAATTGCTGTGAAAACTCAGCAGGCCTAGCAGCATCTGTGGAGAGAAAGCAAGCTTAATGTTTTAGGTCCCAAAAGGTTAACTCTGTTTTCTCTACTGATGCTGCCATATCTGCTGTGTTTTCCCTGCAATTTCTACTTTTGTTTCCAATGTCCAGCATCGACAGTTCTTTGCTTTCTTTGTTATGGTTTATAAAACTCTAAAACCTTGCTCTCTCACACAGAGCCTCCACTCACTCCACTGCCACTGCACACACCTCTCAACAAGGCAAGTGGGCTGCAACCCTCACTATTGCATACATCATGTCCACTCAACAGGTTTCCCTCACCACACCCTCCCAAACTACTCCCCTTCCTGCCCTCTGTGCTTCAACTCACACACTGGAATGGATCCCTACACCCTTTATGTCCATGTTACTAGCTTATCCACCTATCCTGTCACCTTCAGGAAAATGAGATTGTGTACTCCAAGGTTTCCAAATAAAGAAAATAATGCAAACATTTCTCCAAAATCTGGTTCCTTTTAGAATGCCCAATTTCATAAACTTTGCAGTTGATGAGCTCAGGCATACCCTGGGGCAGGTATTTCTGCCCATTTGCAGTTAAAGTGTTTTGTTGAGTGTGATTAACATCACCTGGTCCACCATTGCTGGGAACGATCGTTTTCTCACATTCATCTGCTCTTCATCCCAATGATTACCAACTGGGTTCTTGGGTGCGTTCCTCAGGGAGTTGCATGGCAGGACAGGCAGAAATGCTTGTCACTCCAGCACATTCCAGGTTCTAATTAAAGCCCCATTTAGCATGCCAAGAATTGCCGTGTAGCGCTCAACCATTGTCGGAGAGGACCTGGTCCAGAGGAGCGGAAAGCTCATTCCCCACTTCTTGGACAGGGACCTGGAGGTTTTGGTTGGCATAGTGGTGTACAGGAAGTTAATCCTTTTTCCTGTGGACTGCCATAGGAGGACTCACCACACAATTTGCTGCCCATGCCCCCCCCGTGCACTGTTTTAGGCAGAATACTAGCTGTGCAATGGCGTCAATGATATGTGCTCTGCAAGGGAATATGCCACCACCTTCTCTCTGTTCCCTCACACAGGGCCTCCACTCACTGTAACTCTGCCACTGCACACACCTCTCCCCAAGGCAAGTGGGCTGCAACCCTCACTATTGTATACATCAGGTCCACTCAACAGCTCTCCCTCACCACACCCTCCCAAACTACACCCCTTCCTTCCACTCACTCACTGGAATGAATCCCTACACCCTGTATGCCCTTGATACTAGCTTATCCACCTATCCTGTCACCTTCAAGAACATGTGATTGTGTACTCCAAGGTTTCTTGCTTCCTGTGTCGCTCTCAATATCCTCCCATTTATTGTGTATTCTTTTGTTGTACTGTCCTGCCAAAGGCATAACCTCACACTTTACTGACTGAATTCCATTTGCCACTTATCTGCCCACTCAACAAACTATTGATACCATCCTGCAGTCAACACCTATCTTCTTCACGATCAACTCTACGGTCAATTTTTGTGATGTCTCCAAATTTTACAATTCTGCTTCTTAGATTGAATTCAACGTTATTAATATGCACAATTAACATGTGATCCGAAACTCAGTTTCTGAAAGCATTTGTCAATGGTTCCCTTTTGTTTCCTGTCACTGATGCACACTCCCCTGAATCGAATTTTTCAGAACAGGCTGCCACATGGGCCTTTGTCAAACGTCTAATCAAACTCTATGTACAGTGGACAAGACTGAGGTTAAACACAGTGTACAGTGCGGATTAGCTAAGATGAGGGAGATGGAAGCTCCAAGCTAATGTTCAGGGGCTGCTCACCTGAGGCTGCAAATTAGGTGAATTAGTTGAGCAGTGTTGAGGCTACTTTATCTTCAATAGAATTTGGTGGGATGCAATTGATCTGGATAATGTATGCAAACAGTGATTTTATTAAGATAATGTGGAAAAATGTTCGAACAATCTTTTTTCTAGCATGTAAATCCAAACGGGAGCATTTGCAGAAAGTCAGAACTAGAGGGCAGAAGTTTAGGGTGAGAGGGGAAAAATTTTAAAGGGACCTAAGGGGCAGCTTTTTCACACAGAGGGTGGCGCATATATGGAATGAGCTGCCAGAGGAAGTGGTGGAGGCTGGTACAATTACATTTAAAAGGCATCTGGATGGGTATATGAATAGGAAGGGTTTAGAGGGATATGGGCCAAGTGCTGGCAAATGGGACTAGATTAAGTTAGGATATCTGGTCGGCATGGATGAATTGGACCAAAGTGTCTATTTCTGTGCTGTACATCACTACGACTGTATGGTGAGATAAGTCGCTACACTCCTATCCCCGGGTTTTACAAAACATTCTCCTAACATTCTAAAAGAAATACCCACCATCCACTGTGTTTGGCACTAACGTACAATTATAATAAATTGGGTGACAAAAAGCAGCCCTTCTACCAAACAGTTATTAATCACCTCTGCTCACAATGTGTTGTAAGAAAGACAGGTTCGTTTGTGTCCGACCTACAAAGGCGGCTGCAGTTGCTAAAAAAAGTTTCTAAGTAGGTGAAGGTCTGACTAACCATTTTCACACTAATACTGTCTCTCAATTTACCCAAAACAAAATGAGATTCAATCAGTAAATGTGCAATCATTCATGAAGTGTTGTGATACTTGTGAAACTAACATATTGAGAAAGAGCCGAGGAAGTTATTTTCTGGTGTGGAGGATATATTCAGTTCACATTTATTCCTGAGGTCTCAGATGGGTCAGTTTGGTCTGGTTTGTTCTGGTATCAACAACATGTACTTTCTATAACAAAATGTCCCAAGGTATTTCACAGGAGCATTATCAAACTGGGATTGTCATCTCTCCAGGATTATCCTGCAGGATGCAGGAATTACACATTAATTTCACACCCATCTTTACAAGCACTCCTGGAGACCTCTTGGAGAAAAAGAAATGCCTTTAAAAAAGTACTTTTTCCATTTTGTCACTTTGATTTATTCACTCTGAAAATATTGGAGATGGCAAGGAAAGTTGTTTGACCAGCCAGAGTGATTGGGTGTGGAATGTCATATGATAGGAACTCCAGGTATATGGTTAGCTGGAGTTGGCAATGCTACTTCAGTTAGAATTTAATGTTGGGCTGCATTAGGAGACTTTAGGATAGCTGGTCAAACACTTAACTGAAGGGAGATGTTTTAAGGATCATTGTAAGGGTGGAGAAGAGGTAGAGAGAGAGAGGTTCAGGGAGGAAATTCCACAGGGAGGAAACTCCAGCAACTGGAAGTGCAGTCATCAGGATTGGAATGATGAAAATTGGGAATGTGTAATATAATTATCCATCCGGATATGGCAGGGGCACTTGAGACCAAATGGAGTTAGGGAATCATTGCACAACATTGAGGGCCAAAAGGCCTGTACTACACTGTAATGTTTCTATGAATGGTAAAGGTTGTATGTGAATTAACGTTAAGGAGGAGAGTACGTGACTGGGTGTATGTATACGGGGAATCAGTTTGTGGTGTGTGAGCTGAACTGTAATAACACTTTATGAGAACAGTACATGACTGTACACTGTCTAACCAGCATTTTAACCTCTGATATTTAACAAGTAAGAAGCTAGAATTTGATGTTTCAGAGGATTGCAAAGTGGTGTAGATTACAGAGTTTGGGAGGGAGTGAGGTCACAGAGAGATTTGTAAACAAGGATGTGAATTTGAAAATGGAAGTGTTTGCAAGACCAATGGTCTGTCAGAAAGTATAGAGTGCGATCAAGGCTTGGGTAAAGTCTTTGTCGTCTACTCACTGGCCTGCCCCATCCAGCATCCAGTTATTCTGCTTGCTTCTTCGTGCCAGTGTCAAAGAAAGTGAACTAAGAATGGAGACCATTACTGAATGTTAAGGCTAAGTGCCCTAAGAAGATAATCCACTTTCTCTTTTGAAGTCGCGTTTGGCCTGATAAAAATCAAATGGGCAGAAGCAATTCGCACAGTGTCTGTATGTGAGAGGGATTTGTGAACATTCCACCTTCTTGGGATTCTTGTACTTCTGGCATTTTGCAAATTTCCATTCAATGTAGCAAGTTCAAACTCAGTATCCAGTGCAGAAACTTGTATTCAATCCCAGGCACTGAGGTCCATTTGGTCTGTTGTTCCCCCTCATATTCTCAACATTAAAATAAATGCCCCTCTAGAATGAAAAGAGTTCACTTTAAGCCCATTTTCCTGGTCCAAATGGGTCTCGCAATAGAAATTAAATCTCTGGAACCACGACTAAAAACAAACATGATCGTTGCTTACTTTAAGGAATAACTTACTTTGGTGAACCAGTTTGGTACAGCCCCCAAAATATTTTTATTGTAAGCAGGAAGTTCCTGTTTCTAAATAATGTCACACAACATCAAGGAAAGGCAGATTTGCAAATATTTGTTAAAATTATGATGTTTTACTTGCTGACTCAAAAGGTTTTAGCCTCAGCTGCTCTCCCAAACAATGATTAATGCATAACATTGAGGCAGGTACAAAAACTGACAAACAGCACATTCCCTGAGAACTAAACTACTATTGTGTGTGACTGGGGAGGTACAGTGGCTAGTTCTCCTCCTGCTTAACAGAACATGCCTTGTTCAACACTACCTCACAAATCGATAGTTACTAATAAAAACCTAAGCAGCTAACTGACAGGTTTTGTTAAAGCCCAGCGGGTTTGCTAATGCCCTTAGGGAAGGCAATCTGCCAAGTTTATCCAGTCTGGCCTACATGTGAATCCAGAACCACAACAACGTGGTCAACTCTTATATCTTTTCTGAAAAGAGGCTATCTAGGCACTGAAGACAATTTGGGGTGGACAACAAAAGTTTGCCTTTCAACACCCACAAAGCCCAAATCCTATGAGTTCAACTCGCTGTATGATTTGCATTGTTTCATTATTAGCCTTGCAAAAATGACAACCACCTAACAACCTCCCCAGAGTTGCATGAAGTTGCTGCATTTTCACATTAACCTTGAATGAACTTTGTCATGGGAAATTTGGATTGGTAAATAACAGTGAGTGTAGATACATTTTTGTCAGGATTCATCAGCATTTCATCAGAATAATTGGCAATGGATCAAGTGCAGGTAAATGGGGTTAGTTAGTTTGCTGTTTGTCGGTCAGCATGGACATGATGGGCTAAAGGGCCTGTTTCTATCCTGTATAACTCGATGGAAATCTGAACCAAACACAGAGAATGCTGGGGAACCTCAGCAGGCCTGACAGCATCAGTGGAGACCGAAACAAAGTTAATGTTTCGAGTCTGGTCAGACTATTTTTCTGAAGCGGTGACATATTTTGGTGCTGGTCCTGTTGGGTTGACATTCCAGCTCTCTGCTCATGATGAAGAATGCTACCATCATTCTCTTTTAAATGTTGGAAACAACAGGATTCGGTGTGGTGGAGGAGAATCACTTCCTGGTCTAGCTAGAGGAGTCCCTTGTAATTTTCAAGATATAGTTTATTTAGTGTTAACAATAAGTGCTGAAAATGTGTTGCTGGAACAGCGCAGCAGGTCAGGCAGCATCCAGGGAACAGGAGAATCGACGTTTCGGGTATAAGCCCTTCTTCAGGAAAAAGAAGGGCTTATGCCCGAAACGTCGATTCTCCTGTTCCCTGAATGCTGCCTGACCTGCTGCGCTGTTCCAGCAACACATTTTCAGCTCTGATCTCCAGCATCTGCAGACCTCACTTTCTCCTGTTAACAATAAGTTACAGGTTACATTGATAATGACAGACACTGTTACAGAGATTGTTGTTAAGCATTCTAACTGGGTGCATAATGACCTGGTATGGCAACTGCTCTGCCCAGGACCATAAGAAACTACAAAAGGTTATGTGCATAGCCCAGGCCATGATGGAAGTCTGCGTTGAGAGTGTGGTGCTGGAAAAGCACAGCAGGTCAGGCAGCATCCGAGGAGCAGGAAAATCAATGTTTCGGGCAAAAGCCCTTCATCAGCCCATGTCTGAAATGTCGATTTTCCTGCTCTTCGGATGCTGCCTGACCTGCTGTGCTTTTCCAGCACCATGCTTTCAACTCTAATCTCCAGCATCTGCAGTCCTCACTTTTGCCATCTCAGAAGTCAACCTCCCATCCATGGGCTCCATCTACACTTCTCAGTGCAGCAGAAAGGCTGCCAACGTCATTATAGACCCATCCCACCCCGGTAATACTCACCTCCAACCTCTCCCGTCAGGCAGAAGATACACACACACGTTGTAGAACAGCTTCTTCCCTACTGTTAGTAGGCTGCTGAATGGGTCTCTCTAATTTCAAATCTCATGTTGACCTTGCTTTTGTGCACCTCCTGTGCAGCCACAATCTTGTATTCTTCACTCTCGCTAAGTAGCCTGTGATCTGTATGTCCTTGTTTGCTATGATCTGCCTGTACTGCTCACAAAACAAAACTTTTAGGTACATGTGTCAACAATAAATCAAATCAAATCAAAAGACTTTGAGGAGACCTAATGTTTGGTCTCACCTCTTTAACTTATTAAGCTGTTCTGTCCATTCGTCCATGTGAACTCTGGTGAGTGGTTCTTGCAGCACTCCTGAGTATTCAACCTCACAGAATTTATTCTCGTCCAAGCCTAATCGCAGAAGTGTGTAGCACTGGCTGGAAACTTTGTACATCCAATTATAGCTAAGTGTTTACCTGATACCCACAAGAGGGTTCAGAAGCAGCAAGTGAGCAAGAGCAGCTTCCATCACGGATCATGGTTTTACGGTCTGCATAAGACACTGTTTAGCACCTTCTGTTAGATGGTGGCACAGTGATACTGTCCTTGGGCTGATAACTCAGACCCCTGGGTATTGTTCTGGTGACATGGGCTCAGATCCCACCATTGCAAACAGTGAAACCTTAATTTAATAATGGTAATCATGAAACTATTATTGGTTCACTAATGCCCTTTAGGGAAGAAAATCTGCCACCCTCACCTGATCTGGGCTCCACATGATGACAAACTCCCATCAATGTGGCTGACTCGTAACTGGTCTCTGGGCAATAAATACTGGCCTAGAATGAAAGATCCAAATGTAACAGTCCCCAGACTGGGTAAATAGGTAGGGTTTGTTTCAGAGAAGGTATTTGGCTGTTAAAAAATAGCCCTCCCCCCCAACACTCTCCACCTCTACCAATCCACACCACAATGTGGAGGTGCTGGTGTCAGACTAGGGTGGATAAAGTCGGAAATTACACGACACCATGTTATAGTCCAGCAAGTTTATTTTACTTCACCTGACGAATGAGCAGTTCTCCGAAAGCCTGTGATTTCAAATAAACTTGTCAGACTATAACATGTTGTCATGTGACTCTTGTCTTAATTCACACAACAAAGAATCAATCAGTGTTTTGGTAAGCCCATTGCAATAAGGAAAAAGCTAAAAAGGCACAGAGCAAGCAAATGGACTGTTTAATTCAGACTAACACGAAAACCTAATCTGAGTGTTACATTCATTTTAGCTTGCTGCTTTCCATTCACTTGCTTTTCAGAAATCCCTAACAACACCAACTTGCATTTATATAGTGCCTTTAACACAATAAAACATTCAAAGCACTTAGGGACATTATAAAACATACAGTACTGACACACCAAGCCAATTGAAGATTTTAACGCAGCTGACCAAAAGTTTAAGGAGTATCTTACAGTCGTAGAGCTGTACAGCACGGAAACAGACCCTTCAGTCTAACTTGTCCATGCCAACCAGGTATCCTAAATTAATCTAATCTTATTTGCCAGCATTTGGCCCATGTCCCTCTAAACACTTCCTATCCTTGTACTCACCCAGATGCGTTTTAAATGTTGTTTCTGTACCAGCCTCCACCACCACCTCTGTGCATTTCATACTTGCATCACCCTTTGCAGTGAAAAAATTGTCCCTCAGGTCCCTTTTAAATCGTTTCCCTCTCATCCTAAACCTCTGTCCTCCAGCTCTAGACTCCCCTACCCTGGGAAAAAGGCCTTGTCTATTTATCCTATCCATACCCGTCATGACTTTATAAACCCATATGATTACCCCTCAGCCTTCTGAATCCTTTCAAGTTTCACAACATCTTTTCTATAGCAGGGAGGCCAAAACTGAACGTAGTATTTCAAAGGTTGCCTAACTAATGTCCTGTACAGCCACAACATGATCTCAAAACTCCTATACTCAATGCACTGATCAATAAAGGGAAGCATACCAAATGAATCCTTCACTATCCTATCTACCTGCGACTCTCCTTGCAAAGAACTATGAACCTGCACACCAAAGCCTCTTTGTTCAGCAACACTACCCAGCATCTTACCACGAAGTGTATAAGTCCTGCTAAGATTTGCTTTTCCAGAATGCAGCATGTCACATTTATCGAAATTAAACTCCAGCTGCCACTCCTTGGCCCATTGGTCCACCTGATCAAGCTCCTATTGTACTCGGAGGTAACTTTCTTCATTGTCCACTACACCTCCAATTTTGGTGTCATCTGCAAACTTACTAACTATGCCTCCTTTATTCATATCCAAGTCATTTATATAAATGACAAAAAGCAGTGGACGCAGCACCGATCTGTGTGGAGCACCGCTGGTCACAGTCTTTCAGTCCGAAAAGCAATACCAAAGGTCTTCTACCTTTGAGCCAATTTTGTGTTTTTAAGAATGAATTTGAGACATAGAGACAGAGAGGTGCAGAGAGGGAATTCCAGACCTTGGGATAAAGCACCTAAAGGCAGGGGCAGCAATGGTGGAGTGACTAAATTTGGGCAGCCCAAGTGAGCAGACGTAGAGGAACATTGATAACCTGAACCGTTGTGCAATTGAAGGCAATTATAGAAATGAGATTTGGCTGTGAGAGTGGGGGAGGGGGCTTAGAGAATGTGGAGGGTATAGACTGTGAGAGTTGGCGGGGGGGGGGGGGGCAGGGTTTAGACTGTAAGAGATGGGATCTGTTCAGGTGTTAGTGATATGTTATTTTTGAACTTGGTCAGAGCACTGCAGCGGCTATTTCTCATTAGTTCCTTAAAGCTCTCGACCTCAAACTGTCTGCTCCTGACCCTCATCAGGGTCTTGAGCTTCACTTTAGGAAGCTCTGCAATAGATTCCCCTCAGACCCAGCAGACATCCCGTGAATCCTTTTGGGAATCTGAATGCTGAGCAGAGTAAAGCATAGGCCATTTTGTATTTCGTTCCAAGCAGTTCATGCTCACTTTTAAAGATGGAACTTGCTGCATATGATGGAGGAAAGCAGAAGAAGCCTGAGTAGCTAACTTGCTGTGCAGGGATGGAATTTAGTCTTATAAACCTTCTTTTGTAGAGGCATTGTTGTTGGAAACTCGCCATTGACAACACTCTAAGGCTGTGTATTGAGTCGCAGTGTTTAACATGAAACGATTCAATTATGAGTGCTGTTTGCATCAAGCTCCTGAATGTATTCCAAGTATTTGTTCAGCTAACTGCTTGCTTCATGGTGCTAATGCTCATTTGAATTGAGCATAAGGGCGATTAATTTTCGATGAAAACAATTCATGTTGTCTGATTCTCAAAGAAACATCAAAAGTTAGATGACTTTAAATGGATGTAACCTCACCTGCTAATAGCACTGGGAAATAAGCAGTTGAGGAACAGTTCCCTTTTCTCAATTACTGATAATTAAGAAAAATTGACAGTGCCCAGTAAACTGTGATACTGTAACACATACATACAGTACCTTGGGATCCATCTAGAAGTGCTTTTCAACACCTCACTAATTGGCAATGAATGCTCCAGTGAGTAAATTAGTATAACACCCCAGACAATGTATTATTAAGTGTGGGACTTGCTGATCCACATCATTTCAATATCCTGTGCAGAGAAAGCAAATGTCTTTGGTGTTTCTCCTGATATTGTGCAGCCATATAGAACAAGTGAAAGCGAGAGAGCAGCCTGTTTAACATCTCTCTCTTTCTGTGTTAATTTCTAGAGGAGCAGCTACATGTGCTCACGCACTCACACACACACTCACACATGCAAGCACACGTGTGCACGCACACACATGCACACACACACACACACACTCACACGCACACATGCCCATTCACACGCACACACTCACACATCTATGCACACGCGCACACACACATGCATGCACACACACATTCAGGAAGAAATTTCAAATGTCCGGCAATCCATTCCTAATATTGTCCACATACACACACACATACACACACACATATATATATATATATATATATATATATGGCCTGTGCGAGGTTGCAACAAAATAAGTAACATGAAACGAACTAAACATCCTTTCCAGAATGACACACACACAGACATACACATACAGAGACACACACACACACACACACACAGTGAGGCGCTGCCCCCCCTTACATGCTAAGCAGTTGATACTTTGTCTCAGTCATGGGGCTGGGTGGGTCAGCAATATAGCGAATGCACTGGTCCTTTCTATCATGTAATTACAATGAACACCCCATCACCCACAGCTGTATTTGCTTGCGGTCCTATTCACTTGATAACCTTGTGCACTCTACACCAGTTCCCAGCCTGACAACACATCGATTTAAACATTCTTTTTCTTGTTTTTAAATGTCTCCATAGCCTTGATCTTTCCTTGCTCTGTAATTCCCTGTAACCTTCCAAAACCTTTCCAATTATGGGCTCGTGTACATTCTTAAGCTCTGGAATTCCTTCCTTAAACCTATATATGTCTTGTATGTAGTAACACCCTTTAAGATGTTCATCTTTACCGAAGCTTATCTATCCTAATAGCTGCCTGGTGTGACTCAGTCTCAAGACACCTTTGATAGCAACCTTGTGAATTGCCATAGGACATTAACTGGGTTCAAGGGGCTGTATGTCGTTACTTCCAATCATTAAAACTTCCCATTTCTCTATTACATAATCTATTTTCCCATTGTATAAATATTTAAATGAAATAATGTAAATAACATATAAAGTGCAAAACACTTGTCAAGAATAATTTGAAGTGCTTGGTAAATCGAGTGAAGCAACTTGCAATGGAGGGTGTGGGCTGCAGTCCAGGGAGTGAGACCCCAGGGTCAACTCCTCCACTGACTGCGTTCCTGAAACATAAACAGGTCCATAAAAAGATTGGAGCCTGTGTGATTTTCTCTGTCAGATTGTGCCAGTTATGAGCCACTTGGAACAAGAAAGGACATTGTTTCCCATCCTGACAGCTTTGAAAGATATTTGCATTTTTATCGAGGTCGATAATCTGGCAAGTTGCTCCCACCGCTGCTCTCTACTTCGCCAAGACAGAAAGACAGAATAGCCTCTGCTGTTGAGGGAAGGACACACTTGTGCTCCTAAGTAAATTCATATCTTTCAAATAACTCATGACAGCTCAGCTGGTTAAGTCAGTGAAAATCTGACAAATTCAGTAACTACAGCTGGAGCGGCTCAGTGGCTAGCATTGCTGCCTCACAGCACCAAAGAGCCAGGTTCAATTCCAGAGTCAGTTAACTGACTGTGTGAAGTTTGCATGGTCTCCATGTGTCTGTGTGGGTTTCCTCTGTGTACTCCAGTTTCCTCCCACAGTCCTAATCTGTGAAGATTAGGTGGATTGGCCGTGGGAAATGTAGGGTCACAGGGATGGAATAGAGAAGGGGGTGGTGGGGGGGGGCGGTGTGAGATGCTCTTCAGAGGGACAGTCAGTACATGATTGGCTGAATAGCCAGATTCCAACTTGCATTCGTGTAGCACGTCAAGCAGGTAACAGGCACCCAGGAGTTTCACAGAGAAGACAATGGATACTAAGCCACTGAGGGGGTTAGCAGCGGTGAGGTAAGCTTTAAGGCTGAATGGCTACCTTTTGTGCAGCAAAGGAAACTGGGGATCGACAAGGGTCCAGAAGAGTATGCTTTGATACTCGATCTCTGGGTACTGAATTAGCTCCACTCACATGGGAGAACCAGTGAGAAATATTCAGTGTTCCAAAGGGTAAAGGTTTAATAACAGTCAGTGACAACAAATCTTTCCCATGAATGGCATGCGGGGCGTAAATCTGTGTTTAAAGCTTCTTTCAAAGAGTATCAACCAGCAAAATGCATTTCATCTCAAACATGAGATGACAGCAGTCTGACTTGAGGAATGTGAATCTGTCTCAGGCATTGCAAACAGGTAGAAATCACATTGAGGAGTTAATTCTGAACTCTTCTTTGTTTGAATTCTTGAGCCGCAAACTAATGTTCTCTTGTTTGACACTTCAAACTCACTACGCCAATCCATCTTGGAACGTGTCATGTAAACGGTGCTAAAAGGAGACAGCAGGTCAAAGCTTTTTGTCTTTCATTCGTCAGGACGGTGGCCCAGAAACAGGCTTGAACCAAGGAACACTAATTTATACAGTATGAGAGGAGAGTGCGGATTGTTTGAATCATTGTTGGACACTGTATCTCCAGGCCAACCTGCTTCTTTGAGAGAACTCTGCAATAATGCTGCATGTTACAGCTGTATGGCTGTGATGCACTGAGGTGTCTATTACCTGATTAGGACACTTGTGGAATACTGCGTTCAATTCTGGCCTCACTCCCATAGGAAAGATGTTGCTAAACCTGGAAGGGTTTAGAAAAGATTTACAAGGATGTTGCCAGAGTTGGAGGGTTTAAGATATAATGGGAGGCTGAATAGACTGGGTCTATTTTCCCTGGAGTGTCAGAGACTGAGGAGTGACCTTATAGAGGTTTATAAAGTCCTGAGGGGCATGGATAGGGTGAATAGCCACATCAATCAAGGGAGTAGTGAGGCAATGCTATACTCTCAGAGTTGGAATAGAGTCATAGACTCATAGGGTTGAAACAAATCCTTCGGTCTAGCTCGTAAATGCTGGCCAGATGTCCTAACCTAATCTAGTCCCATTTGCCAGCACTTGGCCCATATCCCTCTAAACCCTTCCTATTCATATATCCATCCAGATGTCTTTTAAATGCTGTAATTGTACCAGCCTCCACCACTTCCACTGGCAGCTCATTCCATACACGCATCATCCTCTCCATGAAAAAGTTGCCCCTTAGGTCCCTTTTATATCTTTCCCTTCTCAGCCTAAACCGATACCCTCTAGTCCTGGACTTCCCCACCCCAGGGAAAAGACCTTGTCAATTTACCCTATCCATAGTCTTCATGATTTTATAAGCCTCTATGAGGTCACCCTCAGTCTCTGATGCTCCGGGGAAAACAGCCCCAGCCTATTCAGCCTTTCCCTATAGTTCATGCCCTCCAACCCTGGCAACATCCTTGTAAATCTTTTCTGAACCTTTTCAAGTTTTACAACATCCTTCCTATAGGAGGGAGACCAGAATTGCACACAATCTTCCAAAAGTGGCCTATCCAATGACCTGTACAGCCTTAACATGACCTCCCATTGTTCAAATGATAAATTAATCCGAGTCGTCTCAGATGAACATAGTGGATTCGATGTGCTATTTGCAGGGGAGTTCCCTGCGGTGTTCTGACTGATCTTTACCACCAGATTAACATTATAAAAGCAGATTATGTCCACTTTATCACATTTCTGTTGGTGGGACTTGCTGTTTCCAAACTGGGTCCTGATTTCCCTCATTACAACAGGGATTACACTTCACCAGGATTTTGTCTCCTGAAAAACACTTTGGAAATCCTGTAGTTGTGGAAGGAGCTACATAAATTCAAGTCTTTCTTCCTTTCCCTGAATCATCTCAGATTCTCCAGAAGAGTAGTGCATTTATGAGACCCAGCAATACCTCAACTATTATAGAACGATCTTTGATCCACTCGGGACTCCCCTCTCCATTGGCAATCAACTCTTTAGCTGCCTTGTATCTGAGCTCTCTAACTCATTACTGTCACACCTTTGCCTCCCTCTTTTCGTTTTACGTTTCTCTTCAAACGTCGTCTGTTTGATCAGCTTTTTGACCAGTCCCTCAATTCAGCCATTCAATATATGTCAGGATAAGATTTTTTGGGACATCAAATCAATTAGGAAATGTGGGAATTGGTCAATGAAATGCCGTGAAACTAGAAGTTCAACCGTGATTGTTGGGTGGCACGGTGGCTTGGTAGTTCGCACTGCTGCTTCACAGCGCCAGGGTCCCAGGTTCGATTCCAGCCTTGGGCGACTGTCTGTGTGGAGTTTGCACATTCGCCCCATGTCTGTGTGGGTTTCCTCCCACAATCCAAAAATGTGCAGGTTAAGTGGATTGCCTATGCTAAGTTGCCCATAGTGTTCAGGGATATGCAGGCTATGTGGATAGCCATGGGGGATGGGTCTGGGTTGGACGCTCTTTGGAGGGTTGATGTGAACTTCTTGGGCTGAATGGCCTGCTCCCACACTGTAGGGATCCTATGAATATGTTGAAGCACAGAGAAACCTCTTGAAGATTTACACTCTGTTTTTTCTTTTCACAAACAAATAAAACCAAAAACAAAAGAACCCACAGGAACACTAGCTGTGTGGCCAGCCAGCTCGGAGTCAGTCCTCAACTGAGGAGATTCTACTCTAAACTCGATACTGTATACGTGCTCTGATATATATTCCCAATCATTAATTAATTTTTTCTCCTATTTGTCCATACTCCAGAGAGGCATGTTAGGGATATAGAAAGGGCACAGAAAGGAATTTTGAAAATGGTTCTGGGGATAGGTTGGGGAAGCCGGGATAGTCGAGAGTAGATTTGATGGACATGTGGAAAACCATGAACAGAGTAAATGGAGGGAAACTGTTCCACTTGGTGAAAGGGTTGGGATACAGAGGACCTGGATTTAAGATGGTTGGCAAACAAAATGGAGGTGACACAGGGAGGAACTTTTACAATTGAGTGGTTAGGATCTGGAGTGCCTGAGGGTTTGGTGGAGGCAGATTCGATCAAGCTTTCCAATTGGAATTGGATGACAGTCTGAAAAGAAAAAAATATGCAGGGAAAGGACAGGGGAACTGGATTAACTGAGAAGCTCTCTCAGTGAGACTGGATCATTAGGGTAGGATGAATGGCCTCCTCTGTGCTGGCCCCATTCGGCTATGAATTGATTTCTAATATGCCAAAGTTTTCTTCGTTGTACGTCTCTTCATCGCCTAATAACTCTATAAAAAGTCTTGTTTTTTTTTATGGGAAAGGCGCTATACAAATTCAAGTTGTGGTTGCTCCTGACGCTGACAACAGATTCCCAAAAGGGATAATGTTGTCCCCTTCAGCACGAACATCTTTAAACACACAAAAAAGTATAAGTGCTTTATATTAGATACTGTTACAAAAGGAGGAAAACATCAGGAACGTATTTATGAAAGAATTCTTCTACTGCAATCATTCCGCTTTGGAAATCTTTTGCCTTCCTGTTGGTTCCAGCAATTTGATGGGAGCTGTGTGGGATAAGGCTCCTCAGTCTTTGATTTGAAGTCACTACATTCCCAATATTCCTTGGCTGCACCATCTACTGGAAACAAAGCAGCATTGCAATGAGATGGGAATATTGAACCAGCAAGGCCCCTGAACACTTGGAGAAATTGGTACCATTCAGAACCTCAGGATAATCCAAGGGGCCTCACAGCTAATGAAGTTCTTTATAAACTGCTGCAACGTGAGAAATACAGGTGTCATTTTGGATGCAGCAAGGTCCCACATACAACAACGTGATGTTAATCTGGCCACGTATTTTCCAGGGATGTCGATTGAAGGAGAAGTATTGGCTCGGAACTTGGAAATGCCTTCTTCACGAGAACGCGGGGGAGTCTGTTACAGAGAAGGAGGACATGACCTTGGTTTTGACATCTCACCCTAAAATGAGCACTGACAGTGTAACTCCCGTCCACAGTACTGTACTGGGCATGTCAGCTGACAGCCTGGCTGCACAGTGGCTCAGTGGTTAGCACGGCTGCCTCACAGCACCAGGGACCCGCAGTCAATTCCAGCCTCGGGTGACTGTCTGTCTGGAGTTTGCATGTTCTCCCGTGTCTGTGTGGGCTTCTTCTGGGTGCTCTGGTTTCCTCCCACAATCCAGTTTGTGCAGGTTAGGTGGATTGGCCACGCTAAATTGTCCATGGTGTCCAGGGATGTGTAGATTAGGTGCATTAGTCAGGGGTAAATGTAGAGTAATAGGGTAGGGGAATGGATCTGGGTAGGATATTCTTTGGAGGTTTAGTGTGGACTTGTTGGGCCTAACAGCCTGTTTCCACACTGTAGGGATTCTATGATTCTTCGACTCAGGGCTTGGACTGGGGTCATTATGGCACGTGGTGGAGAGGCAGTATGCTAGCCACTGAGCCACCTCATGCAATGGTTTCTCCACTGCAAACAAATGTTTGAATTCTTGGTGATGTGATTCTGTCACCTCTTTGACAAACTCTGTCCATCATCCAAGTTTAGTTCATTGTTGGTCGGTTAGCTCAGTCGGCTGGACAGCTGGTTTGCAATGCAGAGTGATGCAAACAGCGTGAGTTTAATCCCTGCACTGGCTGAGGTTACCATGACAAAGACTCTCCTCTCACCTGAGGTGTGGTGATCCTCAGGTTAAGCCACCACTGGACCTCTCTCCCTGATGAGAGAGCAGCCCTTTGGTCTGGTAAGACTATGGAAACTTTACCTTTACTGTTGTTTTGTGAGAACAGAACTTAGCAGCCTAAATATCCAATCGCTGTTCATGAATAACTGACTCACCAAACCCAATTAATAAAAAACTATTAAGAAGTGCAACAAGGGAATGATGGGTGGTGTTTAAACCAGGCTGAGCCATATTTATGTCATTCTGTCCCTCAACCACTTCACCAGAATCAATTTAATTTGACGCCTCTTTGGCTGTGTTAGGAGTTGATTGAAAAAATGTTTTCTAAGGGGAAGTGGGATGATATGGTGGTATTGTCACTCGGCTAGTAATTCCGAATCCCACATCAATATTCTGGGAACATGGCAAGTGGTGAACTTTAAATTCAATATAAATCTGGAATGGAAAGCTATTCTAATGATAACCATGTAGCCATTGTAAATTCTTGGGGAAAATCCATCTGGCTCACTAATGTCCTTCAGGAAAGGAAACTGCTGTCCTTACCTGGTCTGGTGACCTCAGATCCATGGCCATGTGCTTGAGTCTTAAATACTCTCTGGGCAATAAGTGGAGGCATAGCCAGCACTGGCCACATCCCATTAATTAATTTAAAAAATCTTAATATTCTGGTTAGTAATATGGGAAATAGTGATCAACTGTCGTGCTGTGATTCTAATGTTAGTCCCCATAAGACGTGTGAGTCACGTCATACTAAAGAACTCAATTAACCGTTAGTCCAGCTCCTGGTATTTATACATGTGTTATACAATCACAGGCAATGCACATGTCTGGGCCCAAGCTTAGAAACATCAGTATACTTTAGAACGCTTCCCTCAGCATGTCACACTGCTAGTGGACTCAGTATGGTGAAGACGGAGAGGTTTTTACCATTAGATAACATGCCATAATTCAGTGACGACATCATGACCATGCGCCTCAAAGGTGTACTGCACATCTGCTATGAGACAGAACACATGTAGTGGACAGCGAAGAGGGTTACCTCAGATTACAACAGGATCTGGACCAGATTGGCCAATGGGCTGAGAAGTGGCAGATGGAGTTTAATTCAGATAAATGCGAGGTGCTGCATTTTGGGAAAGCAAATCTTAGCAGGACTTATACACTTAATGGTAAGGTCCTAGGGAGTGTTGCTGAACAAAGAGACCTTGGAGTGCAGGTTCATAGCTCCTTGAAAGTGGAGTCACAGGTAGATAGGATAGTGAAGAAGGCGTTTAGTATGCTTTCCTTTATTGGTTAGAGTATTGAGTACAGGAGTTGGGAGGTCATGTTGCGGCTGTACAGGACATTGGTTAGGCCACTGTTGGAATATTGCGTGCAATTCTGGTCTCCTTCCTATCGGAAAGATGTTGTGATACTTGAAAGGATTCAGAAAAGATTTACAAGGATGTTGCCAGGGTTGGAGGATTTGAGCTATAGGGAGAGGCTGAACAGGCTGGGGCTGTTTTCCCTGGAGCGTCGGAGGCTGAGGGGTGACCTTATAGTAGTTTACAAAATTATGAGGGGCATGGATAGGGTTAAGAGGCAAAGTCTTTTCCCTGGGGTCGGGGAGTCCAGAATTAGAGGCCATAGGTTTAGGTTGAGAGGGGAAAGATATAAAAGAGACCTAAGGGGCGACGTTTTCACGCAGAGGGTGGTAACGTGTATGGAATGAGCTGCCAGAGGATGTGGTGGAGGCTGGTACAATTGCAACATTTAAGAGGCATTTGGATGGGTATATGAATAGGAAGGGTTTGGAGGGATGTGGGCCGGGTGCTGGCAGGTGGGACTAGATTGGGTTGAGATATCTGGTGGCATGGACGAGTTGGACCGAAGGCTGTGTTTCCACACTGTACATCTCTGACTCTATGACAAGCATTCTAAGGTTCTTTACAGACACAGCATTAAACAAACCAGCAAATCTCAGAAGAACATTTTGGACAGGGGACCAATTGAAGAGGAGAACCTTAAAGAAGGGGAATGAGTTAGAGACGTTTAGAGAAAAGTAGGTACTAGGCAGTGAAGAAGCAACTCGGCATTTCTGATGAAGGGCTTTTGCCAAAACATCGACTCTTCTGCTCCTCGAATGCTGCTGTGCTTTTCCAGCATCACACTCTCGACTCTAAACTCCAGCATCTGCCGCCCTCACTTTCGCCTGGGCAATGAAGGCAAGACAGCATGAGGAAGCATTCAGTAGCACGGATTTATGGGCAGTTAGTCACGGCTCATCAGTCAAATAGAATTTGTGAATAATTAAGAGGTTCTATCTTGTCCAGTCAATTAACCCTGATTCTCCAAAGCTATCTCCACACCTGAGTCATTAAGCATTATGGAATTAATAGTAGTTTATTTGAGGGGGGGGGGGGGGTGGAGGATGGAATGCATTGGGATTACACTACAAATTTCTTCCCTCCTACACCACTAACCCCATATCACTACCTTAACCTTGGGCCTTTTCTGTTCACTCTGTTGGTGAACATGAGAAACTCACAGTAACAATAACTATCACAATGTTGATGAGTTCCTTCAGCTAAGAGTTGGACCTGCAGTGCTTCACATTACCTTTCTGTGCTGGAGTGTGGAACCAAAGATGGTAGAGGAATGCTTAACGGATGAATAGGTGAAGGCCAGCCTGGGTGTGTGTTCACATATCTCGTGCCAGGGCAATGTTTTCTCGCGTTACATAAATATTGTTACATGTAAAATTGTCAGAGGTAATGCGTTTTTGTTTGATCGCTTGCAGGGAGGATGCCGATGTTCCCAATTAGCAAGTTGTTTGTGTGTGTGGTTATTTGATAGCCACTAATCTTATGCTTGCACCATAACAAATGGGGAGGAATCAGGGCACATTGTTTACCCTTCCTGCCTCTTGAGAGAGGATCCCTGTGTTTGAGCCCTGTTCCAGGATTTGGAGGGCAAGGAAGATGTGTTCATAACATAGTCAAACAAGGTTGAATATCAAACTACAGATCCTTCTGTCACACATGGTAAAAATGGGAGAGATTCCCATTGAACCAGGGGATGGAAAGAAAGGAGGAGCCTCTTCCCACACTGTTCATGGCTCCAGACTACACCATTGGAAAATACACATTGCCACAGCAACTCAGAGTTCCTGAACTGGAATTCACGACCACGGCTCAGTAAATCCAAAGATGGCTTGCTGCTGGCTCTCTGTCTTAAAATAGCTCTTCCATCTGTTTCTCATGTTCCTCTCTCAATGGACTGGATATTAACCTTTGGTTGAGTCATGCATGAGTTAATGTCAGTCAGTCACACCTATGGTGAAATGGCAAAAGCCTCATTGATAGGTAAAGTCGCCATAGCTCTAATGGGCCATGGGAATGTTCCCTCATCAGAGAGAAAGATGACTAGTGGTGGTTAACCTGAGGGTCACAGTGCTTCAGGCGAGGAGAGAATTTGAGATCTTCACGGTGACGTCAGCCAACTTGAATTGAACTCACGCTATTCATGTCACTCTGCATGACAAAACAGCCAACCAACCAACTGAGCTCCCAGCCTCATTCATACCAGCCCAATGGTTCAGGAGATTCAAGCAGGAATGTCCCCACAGACTTCTGTTAATACAGGCCAACAGCAGGCTGTCAGTGGGGGAGTTGTGCAAATAGATCATGATCATGGCGTTGGGGGAACTGGATCATGATCATTTTGTGGGGTGATGGATCATGATCATGGTGTTAGGGGAATGGGGTGTGACCCAGGCAGCAGCCTGCCACAGTGCTTTTCTTGAAGCTGGGAGAAAGACTCTATTGCTGGGGATTCAAATTTATTGACCTGGGTCTGAAACAGGCGCTTGCCTTGGACACCCAGCAGTCACCCCTCCAAAATGGCAACAGCGCCATCATTGGATCAGAGGGGATGCAAGTATACTGATTCTGGATCAGTGGTGCTGGAAGAGCACAGCAATTCAGGCAGCATCCGAGGACAGGCAAAATCGACGTTTCGGGCAAAAGCCCTTCATCAGGAATAAAGGCAGAGAGCCTGAAGCGTGGAGAGATAAGCTACCCTCTCAGGCAACATGTTCCATATTTGACCCATCCCCTGGGTAATTTGCTTTTCCATCAGATCCTCGCGAAATGCTTCATTTTTCACTTTAACCTTAATTCAATTGGTCTAAGACATGCCTACATCGCGGAAGTATTTATCACAATCGGCCCAGTCTATATCACTCACCATTATGTCTGCATCAATTGCCCCCTTAGCCTCTTCTGCTCCACAGACCCCAAACAAAAGTTAACTTTTTGCTGAGACCTCTCACTTCAGGGAACATCCCGTGAAACCTCTCTGCAATCTCTGCAGTGCAATTGTTCCCTGCCGATTTTGTAGCGATTGGACCCGCGCAGACTGTGGACTAGTTCCTGCGGTGGCAGGGGAAAGTGCCAGGATGTGAGGGTGGGTCGTAGGGGGGCGTGGACCTGACCAGGTAGTCACGGAGGGAACGGTCTTTGCGGAAGGTGGAGAGGGGTAGGGAGGGAAATATATCCCTGGTGGTGGGGTCTGTTTGGAGGTGGCGGAAATGTCGGCGGATGATTTGGTTTATGCGAATACTGAGACCATTTCAATGTTAGGAATGTCCCATTACTGACAGGCAAGACGAGTTCAAATCCCAGTGTCTTCTCTTTAACTGTCTTCCAAAGTTCAACCATGACATTGAGATTAACAATCCAAACATCTGTCAATATGATTTTGGAAATATTCCGTGATGGGTTTCCAACTCTCTAGGATTTTATCCAGGAGTCTACAGTAATTGAAAGTCAATCCCCACGACATTGCTATTTGCAACCTTGGAGAGACAGACGTCAAAGAGATATTGATAAAGGGCTTTTTAGTGATACTTTCTTTGAACATTTCTCTGTACCAGATTTAAGAATATTGGAAATGGGGAAAACAGGACTGTTTGACTGACAATCAAACATCGTTCAACTAAATGAGAAAAGTGTTTGCTTTCCAATTGGAAAGGATAGACATCTTGTTCAACTAATAGTGAAGGAGACATGACAAAACCTCCAGGAAAACATTGAATCACAGTCGGAACCCTAATTCCATGTGACTGTACTTTCATAACTCCAAAGGATCAGAAAAAGTATTTATGATGAAGAAATGCTCCGTAAGAACAGTTAGAAAAAGAGATTTAGATGTGCAATTGAAAGTTCATTGAAATTAATGAAGAGAACTGGAATACAGTTTTCCATCGATAACTTCACTTTAGCTTTATTAATTTCCCAATTTGATGCAGCTTAGAGGAAGCTGGATAATAAGTGGTGCTTATTCAGGACAAATAAACTTGTGATCGAGATAGTTGAGGCTAAGTGTACTGATGTTGCACTGCTAGCTGGAAGCTACAGTCAAAGGGAGCAGAGATTAGAGACTTGGCACCACTGCCTTAGCTCTGTCAAGTGTGGCTCAATAAACCTACCCAGTGGCATTGATTTTATGAGATTCAGGTGGATATAAATGGTCCTGCGGCAGTACTTTGAAGAGTGGGTAAGTTGTCTTGGTTTCCTTGCCAATATTCATCCCTCAACAACACCATGAAAGAGATCACCTGGTCATTACCTCATGCTACTTGGATGAGCTTGCTGTGCTGAAATTGGCTGCATCTTGTACATTATGGCAGTGATTTGATTTGGTGTGATTTATTATTATCACGTGTACCAAAATACAGTGAAAAATGCTGTTTTGCATGCTGTACAGGCAGACCATAAAAAATGCACCACTGTAGCAGAATAGAGTGCAGAATACATTGTTACAGTCACAGAGAAGGTGCAGAGAGAGAGAGAGAGAGAGAGATCAACATTAACATTTGAGAGGAGAAAGTGAGGACTGCAGATGCTGGAGATCTGCAGTATGGTGCTGGAAAAGCACAGCAGGTTGGGCAGTATCTGAGGAGCGGGAGAATCATGAAGAGCTTATGCCCAAAATGTCAATTCTCCTACTCCTCAGATGCTGCTTGACCTGATGTGGTTTTCCAGCACCACACTCTCGATTAAGATTTGAGAGGTACATTCAAATGTCTGGTAATAGTGGAGATGCATTATGATGCCCTAAGGCCACAATTGGTGCTATGGAAATGAAGATCTTTCTTTTTGCCTGTGTTTGCACTGTGTGGAGTTCGCACATTCTCCCCTTGTCTGCGTGAGTTTCCTCCAAGTGCTCCAATTTCCTCCCACAGTCCAAGGATGTGCAAGTTAGGTGGATTGGCCATGCTAAATTGCAAAATAGTTTCTACGGCTGAGTAGGTTACAGAGTGGGGTTACAGAGAAAAGGGAAGGGGTTGGGTTTGGGTGGGATGCTGTTCTGAGGGTTGGTGCAGATTCAATGGACTCTTTCTGCATTGTAGGGATTCCATGACTCACCCATCCTGACCCGGAACCTCTCGGGTTTGACCATACAATGTCCTGAATTAGTTCAAAGTTTATTGTGGGGTAGGCAGGACCAGCCATGATCTTACTGAATGGCAGAACAGGCTTGAGGGGCCGAATGGCCTACTGCACCTAATTAGTAAGTTTTGCATTCCAGTTGGATTGGCTGTAAAGCAGCTACAGTTAGCCATTGGGGATGGGCAGCGAGAAAGCAAGTTCAGGTTACAATTCTTTACCACTATGGACTGACCACTGTTGGAGTGTGTTCTTGTGAAGGGAGTGTCACTAAGGCCAGGGTATCTGCAGGAGAGGACGAGGAAGAGGAAGAGGATAGAAAATGCGGCTGCTGGAAAATTACAGACCGTTGTTGAGCTTTCCATTTGGATTCTCTGGCCCCAGATAGATGATTTAGACAGATGGAAACAATTAATAACAATTCAGACAGACCAGCCAATTGATGACGCGCTTGACTGATATTCCCTGGAGATGTTTTGTCTCGGCTAAATAGTTCTGTCATCAGACACTCATCACTGAACTTGAAGATTTTCTTGCTGAACTTTCCAGGAGCCCGACTGTATTTGTATCTCTCTGTTTTCCTCCTCCGTTTAAAGTACTTCTTTCTAAGCGAAGATTCTTTGGAAAGTATGAAATTCATTCAGGATGAATATAGATAGGATGGTTGCCCTGGCTGGGGACTCTACAACCAGGGGACATAGGACTAAATGTTAACTTTAAGTTTGGTTGAGTTTTTGGAAGGATTCTCCTCGTGAGGCCTAGCGAGTTTGTTTTCACTGTATCTTAACAAACTCACCTCCCCCCACTGTGTGACACAGAGCCCAGGCTGTAGCTTCTCACAGCCAACAGGGAAATCACTCAGAGCAAGCAGCGAGATGAATCAGGAGAAAGCGAGGACTGCAGATGCTGGAGAGTCTGAGTCAAAAAGTGTGGTGCTGGAAAAGCACAGCAGGTCAGGCAGCATCTGAGGAGCTGGTGAGTCGATGTTTCAGGCATAAGCCCTTCATCAGGAATGTGGGGGGAGGTTGGTGGTGAAGCGGGCTGAAAGATAAAATAGGAGGGTAGGGGTGGGGAAGGTAGCTAGGAAGGCCTTCCTCCAGTTGTTGGTAGCTCGGATTTGGAGATGAATCAGCCAGGTACTTGCTCCCGGTTTCCATGTTGGGTTTTCTCAAAATTTGGCAGGTTTGCTAAGGTGGGAGGTTTAATATTAATGAGGTGAGCTGTGTTGTTAACAAGGGGTTTAACAGGCAGTGGATCCCTCTCGATTGGCATCTTGCTGCTGCCTAGTGACAGTCTCGCTGCGTCACTTGGGAAATGCATAAAAGATGGAGTGAGATAATGGTGATGGTGAGAAGGGTTTCACTTGACTCCTCGTCTGATTCTGCCACACAACTTGGCCCAAGTGGGTCAAACCCCCTACAATATCTGGTCGGCAAGGACGAGTTGGACCGAAGAGTCTGTTTCCATGCTGTACATCTCTATGACTCTAAGATTCCCACCCATAGACTCACAGTAAGATTTAGATTTATTTAATATTATCACTTGTACCTAGGTGCAGTGAAGATTGCATAATATCACCACATTCCAGTTCACTCTTGGATTACAGAATTAATTACTGAATAAATTGATAAAATACTGAGTAGATTGATATTAAATTGATATTACTGAGGCTGACACAGCCTCAAAAGGCCATCTCTCCCTCTCTGTAGCCTTCATCCTCTCTGCTCCTCCAATCCCTGCGGTGTGACATTGTCCCTGGGATCCTGGCAATCTCAGCCTGTGTTGCCACCTCCGGTGCCGTCTGGTGCCTCCACGTTGGAGAAGGCCACGCTGTGCAGGTCCTGCACCTCCTCCGACGCTGAACATTGACTGACAGCTCCTGGCTTGTCTTCTGAGGTGGAGCAGGGATGAGGATACACAGGGTCCCAGCCTCGTTTAAGAAGACCAGGCCCTTTAAGAAAGAGATGGCGGGCTATTTCTTCACTAAGGCGGCAGTAAATCTTCAGAGTCCTCTTCCAGTAAGGGCTGTGGAAGTTCAGTCATTGGACAGATTAAAGCAGAAATTGATAGGTTTCTGGATACTCATGACATCAAGGATTAATGTGGGACAATGACATTGAGGAGATGATCACAAACTGTTGAGGCAAGCTCGATGGACTGAATAGCCTTTAGGTCTTGTTTTTATCTCTTCCTCATTCATTCTTCCTCACGTGCTGTTTCAGTTCACTCTCAGTTTACTGACCATCAACTCAGATTCACCAATGTTTTTGTAGATGATAGTAAAAGATCCCATAGACCACCTACTCTCCTATTCCTCTCACTTTCCCTTGCTTCCATTTAGAAAAAGCTCTTCGTAATTAATAGTCATTAATGGAAATAATAAATACTTCACTCCTCTCATATGTCAATGAAATTAATGTTCATTTATTATTAACTACCATAAATACACTGGTAATTGATGCTGATACTTTTAGACTATATCCATCAGTATTATAAGAGAACATATTTATTTGAAACATTTCAACATGAATTATAAAATCATTGTGATAATCTTAAATCCATATTAAATCCAACAAATTCGATAGGAACATACATCTCGTTTATGAAAGTACATTGCTGTTGGCTTGCAGATGCTGGAACTACTCTGGTTGTGTGATGTCTCTGAGTGTTGGCGATTAGGGCTGTTGTCTGGTTTCACACCAGGGGTCAGTCGGAGTGTTGAATATCAGAGTCTTGCATCCTGTACCAGGCCATTGATTACCTGGAAGATCCGTGTGGAGCACCAATGACAACCCCTTCACTACCGCCTGTTACATATTTCAGTTATGGTAGCTTGCTTATTTGGTGATATTGTACATGACAACAGTGACTACACTGAAACATTTACTTAATTGGTGTAAAACCCTTTGGGATGTCTTAAGGTAGTGACAGCTGCTTTAATTATTTATTTATCCATCTATCTATCCATTCATTCATCTATCTGTTTTGTTACCTCCCCTCTTCCTCCCTCCCTCCCTCTTTCTTTCACTTTTTCTTTCTCTCTCGCTCACTTTCTCATAGAGTCATAGAGATGTACAGCATGGAAACAGACCCTTCGGTCCAACCTGTCCATGCCGACCAGATATCCCAACCCAATCTAGTCCCACCTGCCAGTACCCGGCCCATATCCCTCCAAACCCTTCCTATTCATATACCCATCCAGATGCCTTTTAAATGTTGCAATGAAATATGTCAATGAAATTAATGTTCATTTATTATTAACTACCATAAATACACTGGTAATTGATGCTGATACTTTTAGACTATATCCATCAGTATTATAAGAGAACATATTTATTTGAAACATTTCAACATGAATTATAAAATCATTGTGATAATCTTAAATCCATATTAAATCCAACAAATTCGATAGGAACATACATCTCGTTTATGAAAGTACATTGCTGTTGGCTTGCAGATGCTGGAACTACTCTGGTTGTGTGATGTCTCTGAGTGTTGGCGATTAGGGCTGTTGTCTGGTTTCACACCAGGGGTCAGTCGGAGTGTTGAATATCAGAGTCTTGCATCCTGTACCAGGCCATTGATTACCTGGAAGATCCGTGTGGAGCACCAATGACAACCCCTTCACTACCGCCTGTTACATATTTCAGTTATGGTAGCTTGCTTATTTGGTGATATTGTACATGACAACAGTGACTACACTGAAACATTTACTTAATTGGTGTAAAACCCTTTGGGATGTCTTAAGGTAGTGACAGCTGCTTTAATTATTTATTTATCCATCTATCTATCCATTCATTCATCTATCTGTTTTGTTACCTCCCCTCTTCCTCCCTCCCTCCCTCTTTCTTTCACTTTTTCTTTCTCTCTCACTCACTTTCTCATAGAGTCATAGAGATGTACAGCATGGAAACAGACCCTTCGGTCCAACCTGTCCATGCCGACCAGATATCCCAACCCAATCTAGTCCCACCTGCCAGTACCCGGCCCATATCCCTCCAAACCCTTCCTATTCATATACCCATCCAGATGCCTTTTAAATGTTGCAATTGTACCAGCCTCCACCACATCCTCTGGCAGCTCATTCCATACACGAACCACCCGCTGTGTGAAAAAGTTGCCCCTTGGGTCTCTTTTATACCTTTCCCCTCTCACCCTAAACTTATACCGTCTAGTTCCCTGACCCCAGGGAAAATACTTTGTCTATTTATCCTATCCATGCCCCTCATAATTTTGTAAACCTCTATAAGTTCTCTTTCTTTCTTTCCCTACTCTCTTTCTCCTCTCTTTCTTTCTTTGTTTCTTCATCTTGCTCCTTCATCCCCCCTCTCTCTTTTTTGCTTTCTCTCTGTTCCTTTGTGTGCCTCTCTATTGTCTCTTCTTTTATCTTTCTTGCTTTCTCCATATGCACTGGGACCAGCCTGTTTGTACAAGACAGAGAGAGAGAGAGAAAGGGAAATTGGGACATGTTAACTTTTACACAAGGCTTCGGTTTTAAAAGCCAGAAAGCTGTAAAAAGAAAGGTGGGCATTAGGTGTAACGTTTCCACAGTTTTAAAAAGGTATTGGGAACGGCTAAAGACAGGAGCTGATTTGATCATTCTGGAGTTGAACTTTGTGAGGGTGTGGAGAGGCAGAAAAAAGGACAAAGGCTTGTGCAATTTCAACGAGGGAGAATTTTCAGAGGAGCGCTGACTGGAATCGTGACGTCAAAGTAAAAGGAGACGAGAAGTGTTGCCATGGAGACTGTGGGAGTTGGAAATCAAAGGTGAAGAACAGGTGACAAACTCTTTGTTGTACCTTGATCGAGGAATGCACGGAATATGTTTGGAGTCTGCTTTTAGTGTTACAACATTATTAGCTCATTTCTGTTTTCTAACATTGATTTTTTTCAAAAGAAACATGTTGTTTTTCACTTTTTCTACTTTTCTGGAGAGTGATCTATTTTAACTAATTCTTACAAGTTAGCAATTCAGCCCCGTGACTCATTGTATCTTTAGCAGAGGTATAAAAGCAGTACCAGTGAACTGTTGGCCCTGTGTATTCAATGCAGGTGCAGTGCATTCCTTCAGAGCCTGGAGTCAATTAATCTTCATTTCTTTCAGCCTGTAGTGTAATTGCTGATGAAGATACTGAGAGCAAACTTCCATGTAATTCTAAAATAAGAGCATTCTTACTTGGCTGTGGAATGTCTGTTCTGCATGTATAACAAATTCTCATCCATCAGCATACCAGACTAATATGAAGTACTGGAGTGTGTTCAAGATAACAGCTTTAATTACATTAGACAGCAGTTGGCAGTATTTAACCCTGAAAGACCACAAAGCTGAATCTTAAGTGGACTAAATGCCAAGGTGTAAAGATCCGCAGAAGCTTCCAAGATTATGAGAAGGTGTGATAGTGGGACAAAGAACCCTAATAAAGAACTTGAGCAGATAGTTCATGCAGCCAGAACGTTAACAATTTCTCCTTAAATTCTGTTTCTACTTAGATTTCCATTTGTTTCATAAATCCTAGCTGGTGTCTGCAATTGGTAAAGGTACTGTGAGCACCAAAAAGCCTCATCAATGTACTAGCTTAAACAAAGAATCCCAAGAGGTCGATCGACTGCAGTAAGCATCACAGTCGAACTTGCATGACCTTGGTATGAGACATTGAATAATGATCTGTGGGAACTTTGACTAACTTTGATCAATAGTTTTTTTGGGGGGGTGTTAGTATCACTGGCTAGGCCAGTATTTATTTATTTATTTTTCCACACTACTACCCGACAGTGGTAATGCTTATTTTTCCCCAGCACCCATGTCGCGTGTCACTGTGTCAGACACAGTGAAGAACAACAAGCGTGTAAATCTTTATTTATATTCCACCACCAGGAAGAAAGGAAACACCCAAGTGGCCTGTGACAAGCAGTGCCCTTTACATCAAAGGGCAATGCTGCGTGATCAAAGTGAAGGGGAGGGCAGGGATTAAATCAAAATAGAGTTGGAGGGGGAAAATAATGCACTCCACTCCCTGTGGCACCCACCTCTCCCTGAACAGCTCAAGGGATTTGGTGGACACCGTGTGCTCCTTCTCCAGGGACACCTGGGCTCGGATGTAGCTGCGGAATAGGGGCAGGCAGTCAGCCCTAAAGACACTCTCCATGGCCCTGTTTTTGGGCCTGTTTGGGACCTGTTTTTGGCCAGTTTGGCCAGGCCAAGGAGCAGACCCATAAGGACGTCCTCCCCCTCTGCACTGGGTCCCCAAAGATCAGGAGCATGGGACTGAAGTACAGCCAAAAGCAGAGGAGAAGGTTCTCTAGAAAAGTAAAGAGGGAATGCAATCACCCCCACTCCATCTATACATAGCCACGGACCCCACAATACCACAGAACAAGCAGAAACCAGTATTTATTGTCCTTCCCTAATTACATTCTGATAAAACAGGTGCTTCACTAACACGAATTGGTGATAATGCCAGTTGATGATTTGTGGACACCGTTTAGATCACGCAAACTTCCTACTGAACAAGTAAAGCAATTTTGGATAGCGATTTTCTACAGCGCGATTTTCTGTACTGGTTTTCTATATTGTGAGGTTGCAGAGGTTCACAGCTGTCATGCTATAGGAGAACGATGTGTATCTCAGGATGATGTTGGTGAGCGGCCTTCTTAGACAGCTACAGTCCATGCCATGTAGGTAGATCTGCAGTGCTGTCAAGAAAGGGTTTTCAGGATTTTGACCCGCTGACACTGAGGGAACGGTGATATATTTCCAAGTCAGGATGGAAATGGCTTTGTAGGTAGTGGTGTTCCTAAGTATCCAAAGCCCCAGTCCTTCCTGATGGTATAGTTCATCGGTTGGAAGGTTTTGTCAAAGGAGTCTGGGTGAGTTACTTCAGAACATCGTATAGATGGTACACACTGCCACCACTGTGCATTGGTAGTGGAGAGGGTGCCAATCCATCAGGCATTGTGTCAAGCTCCTTGAGTGTTGTTGAAGTGTTGTTATCCTGCACTTGAGTTCTCTAACCTTATCTCACCCTCTCAGCATTTCCTTTTATTTTGTCTTTGTGCTAATCTAATCTCCTCTTCAACATATCTATGCTATTCACCATAACTACTCCCTGTGTTAGAAAGTTTTACATACTAGCCATTCTCTGGGTAAAATAGTCACTCTTGAATCCGTTATTGAATGCATTAGGTGGCCATCATATGTTTATGGCTCCTTAGTTATGAACTCTATCATAAATGCTAACGTCTTCTCTACAGTAGACAAGCAGGAGGCTGGAAGAACGCAGCAAGTCAGGCAGCATTAGGAGGTGGAGAAGTTGATGTTTCGGGTGTAACCCTTCATCTGGTTGGGCTGCTCTTTGAAGGGTCAGTATGGACCTGATGGGTCGAATGGCCTGCTTTCACATTGTAGGGATTCTATGTTCTACCTTCTCACTCCTTGTGTATCCCTTTCATTCTCCTCTGACTATGAAGAAGAGTTCCCCATGTCTCAGAATGGTTTGGCAATTAATTGCTGGAAAAGGTCAATTGCACTTGCCTTCCTAGCGTAGGTTGCTTTGGGGCAGAGAATACCACAAGGTGACTACCCACCGGGTGAAGAAATTCCTCCTCATCTCAGTTCAAAGTGGCCTGCCCCATACTCTGAGACAGTGTCCCCTGTTGTAGACCTCCTATGTTTTGGTGATGTATGTCACCGTTGCCATCTGTGTATGTGCAGGTGGTGGCCATCTTGGCATCGACTACACACTGCAAGAAATATTCTGCTTTCTGTTTCTCCTGCTAAACAGGATAACTTCACGTTGCTCCTTGTTGGTTTCCATTTGCCAAATCTTTGTCCATTGACTTTACCTTGCCCAATCCTTTGAAGCATCTTTGCTTCCTCTGCACAACTAATGCCTAGGACCATAAAGCAGAGGAGCGGGAGTAGGCCATTCAGCCCATCATGTCTCCCTCCCTAAACCTCCTTGCTCGACACATATTATGAGAAAAACCCAAAGCAATTGGACATTCAGTTTGCTTTGTTTTGTGGAATCTTGCTGTACCCAATGTGTTTGCCACTTATAAAAAAAGTCATTGCCATGCAGTGTGGTCCATTTTACATGAAATACTTTGAAATGCACAGTAAGGCTACACACATACGCAAGTCTCTCTTTCTTATAAAATCACACACACGTTCCAAGAAATTCTAAGGTTGTATGAACTTTTCCCATAATTCCAAAAACAATATAGGATTCAGTCAGCATTATGACGCTTTGATCTTGGGAATGGCTCTGGGTGTTTGATAACATGTTTGTTTTTCACAAACCGGCTATTCTTGTCCATAGTTGTCACTCACATTCGTGTGGGGGAGTGAACCTCAGCAGGTGGGCATGAAGGACTTTGCAGAAAGTTCCATGGAAATTCAAATTGGGCCTCCCGACTTCCAGAAGCTTCTGAAAACAAAGCTGCAATGTCCCAAACGTTAGATTTTTACAGTGAATGGATGATGCAATCCTAATCCTGGCAATATATTTTCAACAGATTTTGGTTGGAAACTCAAGACAATGCAGATCAATGGAAGTTCCTGCTGTGACACCAGCACCAATCACTTCAAAATAATGAAAACTCCATCGACGCTGAGGGTTAGACATCAGTAAGTTTTGGAAATCTTGCAAATTTTGTCCATAAATGAGGATTCATTCTACCAGAGCTCTGCAGTTTAAATTGTTATGATTGTCCAAAATTTGGCATTCTTGCATTTAGCCTGATGAATGCAAGATGAAAACATTTGGCAACATGCCTCTCTTTTGAGCAATAACCATCAGAACTCGAAGTATGTCAGAATCCCTACAATGTGAAAGCAGGCCATTCAGCCCATACCAACTCTCCAAAGAGCATCCCACCCAGACCCACCCCCCACCCTATAACCCTGCATTTCCTGTGGCTTATCCACCTAGCGTACACATCGTTGGACTCCACAGCATCCATCTGATGGGGGATGGGGACTGTACAAACTCCACACAAGGTGGTCACCTGAGGCTGGAATCGAAACCCAGGTCCCTAACGCTGTGAGGCAGCCCTGCTAACCACTGAGCCACCATGCCACATACATGTTTTGTGATTGTATAGGAGCTCAGTCATTTTGAGGAACTATGGTGTAGTATCCTCTACTTTGGGTCCACGTTTTCACAACATCCTCCACTAAAGAAGATAATCAGACAGTATCTTTAACTAAACAACACTTCCCCACACTGGTCCCTGCGTCCAACAGGACCATATGTAGGGGGAAATGAAGGCGGAGTGTTGCTATCACTTGACCGTTAATCCGTGAGATTTAGGTAATGCTGTGGGGACCCGGATTTGATTTTGTTTCTTTTTTATGTGTCTCACACCTGCACGCACACCCAAGTTGTGTGTGTGCAGGTGTGAGACACAGTGAAAGACACAAGGTGTACAATCTTTATTCAATTTCCACCACCAGGAAGAAAGAAAACACCCGAGTGGCCAGTGACAAGCAGTGCCCTTCACATCAAAGGGGCAATGCTGCGTGAGGGACCAGGATTTGACTCGCAACACATTGTTTGAAATCAATTAAAAATTCTGGTATTAAGAATCTACTTTTGTTTGTTGTCACCTGGTTTGCTAATGCCTCTTTAGGGATGGAAAACAGTTGTCCTTAATTGTTCTGGCCTACATGTGACTCCAGACCCACAACAATATGACTGACTCTTAACTGTCCTCTGGGCATTTAGGAATGGGTAATAAAGACTGGCCTAACCACTGATGCCCATATTCATGAATGATAACAACAAATAATGGGTCATTGGCAAATTAATGGAGGACTGTAAAAAAATTGTAGGCAACCATTAACCTATGGAAAGGATGGGTTTTGCTAATCTATTCTGTGTTTGATTAAGTCTGGCTGATAACTGATTGATGTTAATTGTGTTTGATTGATTAAGCCTGAGTGTGGACCTTGGTGAAAAGCAATCAAGTTATTGAAAGAGCAGGAAGTTGAAATAAAACATGGAGTAGACGTTTTAAAACACTGTGAATAAAAGTTTTTACATACAAAGTGATCCCCGAATAACTCTGAGATATAAATCGGTAATGACATAAAATTGTAGATTTAGAAAAGGTGGTTGTGACATCTGCTGTGGGAGGTTTATTGTATGGGGTCGGGAGCTAACATGTTTAAGGCTGTTTTATTTTCTCCCGAGTTGCTGGTACAGAATTCCAAGTCTTTACGCCTGCTCTGTTGAACTTCTGTTCAAAAAGAAATGAAGCTGCACTTACTTGGAATAGCCAGTGGATGTCAGTCAATACCTGTAGCAAGCAGTATTCAGCAACGTCAGCTCCATATTTAAATTCACTCAATTATAGTTGGATGAAAACTTTAACAATGTTGTACATCGGCAATTACCAGATGGAAAATGGATGAGTCCAGGAATACGCACTGAATACACAACTGGGAGACAACTTTCACTGAAAGTCTTGAAGCAATTGCATGTGTTACAACTACTGATGTATATAGGAACCTGCTTTTGAATAGTGTTAGCGTGATCCGAGGGTGTCCTCAAAACATTTTACATCTAATAAAGTAAAGGTAACTAAAGCAGAAATTGCTGGAAAAGCTCAGCAGGTCTGGCAGCATCTGTGGAGAGAACCTAGAGTTAATATTTCCTCAGAACTGATGGTAGCTAGGAAAATGTTGGTTTCTATGCAGAAGATAGGGTGGGAGGAGGGGTTGTGGAGTAAACGATAAGTGGGAATATAGGCCAAAGAGAGAGAACTGTTGGACAGACAGAGGAGTACAGAATGATCTGGCGAGGAGGGTGAATAGCTATTAATGGGCATTGTTAGTGGCTAACAATGTGTTATGTACAATAGCAGACTGTGTGGGCCTGATTGTGGGGGGGCGGGGAAAGGACATGGGAGAGTTCAAACCCGACAGTTGGTGATCTCAATATTGAGTCGAGAGTGTGGTGTTGGAAAAGCACAGCAGGTCAGGCAGTATCCGAGGAGCAGGAAAATTGATGTTTCAGGCAAAAGCTCTTCATCAGCCCATGTCTGCAATGTCAATTTTCCTGCTGTTCAGATGCTGCCTGACCAGCTGTGCTTTTCCAGCACCACACTCTTGACTCTGATCTCCAGCACCTGCAGTCCTCACTTTTGCCATCTCAGAAGTTAACCTCCCATCCATGGGCTCCATCTACACTTCTCAGTGCAGCAGAAAGGCTGCCAACATCATTATAGACCCATCCCACCCCGGTAATACTCACCTCCAACATCATTATAGACCCATCCCACCCCGGTAATACTCACCTCCAGCATCATTATAGACCCATCCCACCCTGGTAATACTCACCTCCAGCATCATTATAGACGCATCCCACCCTGGTAATACTCACCTCTAACATCATTATAGACCCATCCCACCCCGGTAATACTCACCTCCAACATCATTATAGACCAATCCCACCCCGGTAATACTCACCTCTAACATCATTATAGACCCATCCCACCCTGGTAATACTCACCTCCAACCTCTCCCGTCAGGCAGAATGTACACACACACACACAACACATACAAACACATGTTCTAGAACAGCTTCTTCCCTGCTGTTATTAGGCTGCTGAATGGGCCTCTCTAATTCCAAATCTAATGTTGATCTTGCTTGGACTCTAATCTCCAGCATCTGCAGTCTCACTTTCACCTAGTTGATCTCAATACTGAGCCCAGAAGGCTGCAGGGTCCCCAAGCAGAAAATGATGTGCTGTTCTTCCGGCTTGCTCTGAACTTACCTCTAGCTTATCAGACCATAGGTGGCTTAATTGGAGGGTTACGACACCTCAGATGAGGGGGAAGGTTGAAAAGGAGTGTCCTTCAGGGTAAACTCAAGCAGTACAGGAATTGAACCCACATTGTTAGCATCAGTCCACATTGCAAGCCATCCATCCAAACTAATTTACCTTCTTTCTGTGGGGGCATGTTGTGAAGAGAGACACTTATTAAAATTGGGATTTCAGTCTCTGTAGTGTAGGGCAGAATCCAGAAGGACAGAACCAATTAGATTTCTTCAATGAAAATACAGTAGTTCAAACCACGGGCTCAGCTCAAAACAAGGGGCCTTTTACATTAAGACAACAAAGTCTAATTGCTGTAAGCTGTGATCTATTGATGTATGAGGGATATTTACAGACTGGCAGGTGCTTGTAAGTCTCTAATTCGAAGGTCAGAAAAAAAAGGCATTAAATTTCTATCTTTTGTTCTATTTAAATTCTTGATCCATTGGAATGCCATAGTTGAACTGTAATAGACATTCATTCCTACCTACCTAGTTGTGTATTCTGCTGATACTGTAACCTGATTACTTTGAGTCTGTTTCTGACTCCATCTATTTTGAGCTGTAATTGTAAAGCACATGATGCTTATCAAAATGAAATTTCACATTTTTTTCCTCTGTACCAGGGAAAGAATGTTGAGAAACTCAAGAACCACTACAATGGAACATTAAACATCTTCACCACAAATATTTAGAAGGGAGATCTTTGAAACCTGCTCGAACTGATGAATGACAGGGACAATGTTTACTGAAATGCATGAAATATTTTATCTTGTTTGATGCTTCATGCTCTTTAAACTGAAGGTGACCTTGGATGAACATTGGCACGTTCCGATCTGCAGCACTGCATGCTGATATCACTCCTCTTCCACTGCCAACAGAAATTACAGTGAAACCAAACCAAACATTCATCATTTTGTACAGAGTTAAGTACTGCAGCCGCAAAATCCCTCAGGTCCTCACTTGCCAGCTCAATATTGCATACGCTGAAATGCAAACTGCAGTCTCCACCTAGTGTTCAGGATAAAAATAATCTTTTGGCAAAAAGCCTATCAGGAGATCTGAGGAAATGTTAACATCGGTCACGGAGGAGCCGTGCATTAGGCTGCCTTATGTTTCGCTGATGTATCCCAGTGAAAAAAGTGAACTAGTGTCTTCTAGCACTTCATTTAAAACAAAACTCTTGGGGTGTGTGTGTTTTGCCCAGCCTCAGAGGCCCTTGAGAAAGTGGTGGTGAGCTGCGTTCTTGAACTGCTGCAGTCCATGTGTTGTTGGTAGACCCACAATACCTATAGGAAGGGAATTGCCATCATGCCAGCAATGGCACAATGGGTAACTCTCTGGCATCTGAATCAGAAGGTTATGGCCCTCGTCCCATTGCATGAGGTTATAACTGATGCTGGCAAGTCAGTGGAATACTGATGGAGTGCTGTAATATCTTTTAGATGAGATATTAAACTAAGGCTTTGCCTTCCTTGTCTGGTGGATGTAAAATATTCCAAGGCATGACTAGAGGCAGAGAAGATATTAGATTTTAAAAAAAATTAGATTACATTACAGTGTGGAAACAGGCCCTTCGGCCCAACAAGTCCACACCGACCCGCCGAAGCGCAGCCCACCCATACCCCTGCATTTACCCCTTACTGAATGCTACGGGCAATTTAGCATGGCCAATTCACCTGACCTGCATATCTTTGGACAGTGGGAGGAAACCGGAGCACCCGGAGGAAACCCACGCAGACACGGGGAGAACGTGCAAACTCCACACAGTCAGTCACCTGAGGCGGGAACTGAACCTGGGTCTCAGACGCTGTGAGGCAGCAGTGCTAACCACTGTGCCACCGTGCCGCCCACATATGTTTTTCCTCATGCCTTAACCAATATTGATCCCTCGCCCAGCATCACAGAAATACATTATTTGGTAATTAGCCCCATTGTTCATAGAATCCCTACAGAATTCGGCCCATCAAATCCACAGCAACCCTTTCGAAAAGCATCCCACCCAGACTCACTCCCCCTGTTAATCTTACATTTCCCACAGGTAATCCACTTAACCTGCACATCTTTGGATTGTGTGAGGAAACCAGAGCACCGAGAGAAAGCCCACACAGACACAGGGAGAATGTTCAAACTCCACACAGACAGTGACCTGAGGGTGGAATTGAACCTGGGTCCCTGGTGCTGTGAGGCAGCAGTGCTTACCACTGATGTTTACAGGATCGTGCTGTGTTAAATTTCTACTCTTTTGTGAGATTTGGACATTACTGCTACCCATCCCTAGTTACTCCGAGTGACTTGCTAGACTAATTCAGAAACTAGTTAAAGTTTCAACCACATTGCAGTGGGTTGGGGTGACAATGACAATCGTGAGGGATGCCAGGTAATCTGTCTGATTTTGTTTCTTTGTTGAGACTTTGTAGTGGTTGGTACAACTGAGTGGCTTGTTCGGGCTGTTTCAGAGGGCCAGAGAGTCAACCACATTGCAGTGGGCCTGGAATCATATGTAGCCCAGACCGGGTAAGGATGGCAGACCAGGTGAGGACATTAATGAACCAGAAGGGCTTTTACAATAATCAGTGATAGTTTCACTGGTTGGGGAGGGGTGTGGACAGGTCACCATTACTGATTAGGTGTTGTGATGGGATTAGAACGGTGGCCCCGAGTACAAGACTAGACCTTTAGATTACTACCTGAATGACACGACCGCTACCACCATTCTTCCAGATGTCAAACTTCAGCGGCTACAGAGTGCTGTGGGATATTTAAAGTTGTGAAAAGTAAAGTGGATGCGTATTCTTACTCATTATTGTGACATTATGGGACCCAGGAAGCAGCATCTTTTCAAATCCCAGTGTTAAAGAAACCATAGAACAGAGGTGAACGAATTTCCCGAGGAGGAAACAGGGGCATTCTGTGGATTGAGTTAGCTCCAGGTTGAGCTTCATTAGACTAAGTAACCTGTGGAAACAGGAGTGGGCAGCATTGTGATGTATCTAAAATAATGTTTGCCACAATCTTCCTATCACGAGGGGCACAGATAGGGTGAGTAGCAAATGTAGAGGAATTCAAAACTAGAAGGCATAATTTTAAGGAGAGAGGAGAAAGATTTAAAATGGATCTGAGGGGCAACATTTTCTCACAGAGGGTGGGATGGTTCGTATGTGGGATGAATGGCCAGATGAAGTGGAAGGTGCAGGTACAGTTACAACATTTAAAAGACATTTGGACAGCTACATGATTAAGAAAGGTTTAGAGGGATATGGGCCAAACGGAGTAAAATGAGACTTGTTTAGTTTGGAAAACCTGGTCGGCATGGACAAGTCTGTTTCCCTGTTATATGACTCTCTGACTCTATGGGACTATGACTTTATCACTTCTCCACCCACTGCTGCTGAGTCACATTCATGCACAAATTAGTTCCCACATTTCCTATGTTACAGCAACTTCAAAGCAATCTGATTGAGAGGGTGAACCAACTGCACAGAGGCCTGTATCCTGTCACCAAGTTACCCTTTGCTTACATACACAATGTATATGGGCTGTGACCAGCCAGCTCAAAGGCGGTCCTTAGACTGAGGAGAGCTCTGAATCTCCTGTTTATATTTCCTTTTTGTTTAGCTGGGAGTCCGTTCCCTGAACTCAGGAGATTCTAAATCTCCTGTTTTTATGATGTTTTTATTTTTTTCTTGTTTTGCCCACACTATGGCAGATGGGACTAGAGTGGGTTGAGATATCTGGACGGCATGGATGGGTTGGACCAAAGAGTCTGTTTCCATGCTGTACATCTCTATGACTCTATGACTCTAAGTGCTTATTTCTCCCCAGCCCCCAATCTCCTGTTTCTATCTGTCAGCCAGGGCTCCCGGATTGACCCAGGGTTAACAGTCTCAATCATGGAACTTATAGTCAATAAGATTCACCTGGCCATGGTTCCAATCACTATGGAGGGGTACCAAAAAATACAAACCTTTTATTCATTAGTCCTTACCACACAAATGCCAACCAACCTAGCATTGGATAAGAAATGGAATAACCTTCCCAAAACAATATCAGTCAGTCATGGAATTGATTGTGACAAAGTAGAAACGCAGATATTTATTTCTTCTTGATTTACACTGTTTTTATCATGGATAGACACAACTGCTAGCACAATTCTCAATAGTTGCTGCGTCAGTGTACACTGAAAGGTAGGAATTCAGATGATATTCTTTTGCCTGATTCAATCTTGGCAAGTAGATATTGGTTTCTTAATGAACCGATGTGAAGATAACCGAGCTCGAGGAGACAGAATTATTATTTGTTTTTCTTTGATTGAAATGTTGAAACTTCATTCTCTCCCTTGTAGGGAAATGTGATAAAGCTGCTTCATTTCCTGTCCCCATGTGTCAAGACAGCGTACGTTTCATCTTGTATATTAAAACATCACATAATAATTTGATTCCCACTACCTATGTGAACACAAATCAAATCCCTTCACACAACCCGCTTTTATTGAATTGTTAGCCTCCCTGTAAAAAAAATACATCTAAAGAATTTCAATATTTCAGGCTCTTGTCAGTTTTGGAGAACTGCCTGTATGGTCTGTCTTATTTCTCCGTTGACATTACACAGGAGAAAGAACAACAGCTCATGTTTCGATCAGGTGGGTCCTCACTTAATAAAAAGTAAATGACAATTTTTGCAAGGGGCAATCTCCAGGACAAATATCTATTATAGAACTATGGGCCTATGCAAAAGAAAAGCCCTGGATACAACACAAGTATCTGTTCACCACATGCCCTCCTTGATCAGAGTTGAAGGCTCTTGCTCTTGTTTGAAATGTGTACATTGAAGAAACAGCAACTGAATGGGAATTTTATAAAGCAGGAATGCAATCAAACTGCTGGAAAATGGGCCAAGAGCTGCAGTTTCACCTTCTTTTGGCCAAGGTGTAGGTCAATTAAACCAGCCCAGATATCTTTCTTAAACCGCTTTTCAATCCCACCGTGCTTTTTCTACTATAACAGCACGCAACCAACATTGCAGCCAAGAGGAAAGTGACAAGAAAATTAAATATGTTTTTCTCTACTCAATATCTGCCACAGCAGATGGTGGAATTTATATTCAATAAAAATTTGGAATTAAGAGTCTAACAATGACCATGAAACCATTGTTGGAAAAACCCATCTGGTTCACTAATGTCCTTTAGGGAAGGAAACCACCATCCTTACGTGGTCTGGCCTACATGTGACTTCTGTAGCAACATGTTGATTCTTAACTACCCCTTGGGATGGGCAATAACTGTTAGCCTGGCCAACGACGCCCTCATCCCATGAATGAATAAACAAAAAATGCCCATAACAGTGTTTTTCATCCAGGGGTAGGGTTATGATTTATGCTTTCCTCAAAGAATGATTATTTATGTTTGAACAATATGAACATCAGCTTTTAGAAACAACCAGCTTCTATTAGGAGCATAATTCTGATCTTGTGTATTAGAGATGTTGGGTAGTTCGACTGGAACCAAAATAAAATTAACCCTTTTTTAAAGGGGAAAATGAGTTAGGTGGAGGTGTTTATACTCAAGAGTGCGTTGCTGGGAAAGCACAGCAGGTCAGACAGCATCAGAGGAGCAGGAGAATGGACGTTTTGGGCATAAGCCCTTCATCAGGAATGTGGGCCGGGGCTGAGATAAATGGGAGGGGGGTGAGGTTCGGAGGTAACTGGGAAAGCGATATGTGGATGAAAGTGAGAGAGAAGGTGTTAGGTCAGAGGGGGCAGTGATGGATGGGTCTGGAGGTCTGAGGAAGCTGTTGAAATCCACCTTCAATTTCCCCAACACCCACATTATCCCAGTCCCATGCCTCTAACTCGGCACTACCCTCCTGACCCTCCTGCCCTCTCTGACCTATCACCTTCTCCCCCACCTTCATCCACCTATTGCTTTCCCAGTTACCTTCCCACCCCAGCCCCATCCCCATCTCATTTATCTCTCAGCCCCAGCCCACAAGCCTCATTCTTGATGAAGGGTTTATGCCTGAAACGTCAACTCTCCTGCTCCTTGGATGCAGCCTGACCTGCTGTGCTTTCCCAGCACCACAGTCTCAACTCTGATCTCCAGCACCTGCAGTCCTCACTTTCTCCCGGAGATGTTTATGCTGTAAAGCTCCCCTGAGAATTCAGGGCTGCAACTTTCATTCGTGCTGGTAGTGCCCTATATATAAGGAGTGAAGTGGTAACTCAATGATGCGTCATTTTAAATGCTATCTGCCTGCTTCCTATCCTCCCCTGTCTGCTGGGCTCACCAACCAAAGTACATTCAATTGGTTTGATCCAGGGAAGGTCTAAAAGCAAACGAGTGGGAAATGAAATCGCGATTGAATCAATAAGCTCTGGCACACATAGCTGGCTCTCATTTGATTAGATTCCCTACAGCATGGAAACAAGCCCTTCGGCCCATCAAGTCCACACCAACCCTCCAAAGAGCAACCCACTCAGACCCCTACATTTTACCCCTGACTAATCTATTTAACACTGCGGGCAATTTAGCATGGCCAATTCACCTAACATGCACATCTTTGGACTGTGGGAGGAAACTGGAGCAAACCCACACAGACGCAGAGAATGTGCAAACTCCACACAGACTGTTGCCCCAGACAGGTTTTGAACCCAGATCCCTGGTGCTGTGATACAGCAGTGCTAACCACTGTGCCACTCTGCTGCCCAAAGCCAGAGTGGTTTCTGCTTCATTCTCGTACACCGTCTGCAGTTTTGAAGGATTAGGCTGGTTTTAGTTTTTAACTTTGCTTTGTTTTCACTTCTGAACCTAATACTTTTCAGTTTGAACACTTCATGCCAACTATAGAGTCCCTGCTTGCAGCAAAAAACATCCCATTATTTAATTTCAATTGGCCTTTCTGCTCATTTTACAACAGGTGGGGAGAAATGAGTATTTCTGGCTGGAAGTGGTTGCTTTTTTCAAGTTACCATTAAGAATCTAAATAGGAGCTCCTCTCCCTCTTTTCCCCCTCACTCATCTCAGTCCTAAATAATCAGCCCTTTATCCTGAGACTGTGCCCCCAAGTCCTCGATCTGAGGCAAATTACCTCCTTATCTATCCATTCAAGCCACTTCAGAATTTCGTATGTTTCAATGAGAACCCCTCTCATTCTTAACTTGAGAAAATTGGGTCAATTTACTCAGGCTCTCGAGGCAACCCTTATTCAAGGTCTGGTTGGCAGCAAGGGGCCCTAGCTTCTCCATCCATGCGCTCAGTGCTGGTATCGATGGTAACATAGATGGGCACCTCCCAAATAGACAGACAGTGTCACTGGAATGCCAGCTGTTTCTACTTAGAGTATGCTGCCTCAAATGATGGCTCCAGAGCTCCAGTGGGGTCGCAAGACCAGAGTTTCAAGTCATAATCACATGGACTCTAAGTGAACACCAACAACTACGAGCCCCCATAATGCCTCAGACTGGAGGTGGGTGTAGCCTAATGGACAGGTCTTTGAGGTTTGATTACTGCTGCAAAACAAAATACCTGAGAAAGGATTTGTGTTTGTGTTCCTTTTGAAAGGAAAAATCCAACACCTCCCCCCCAACTCAGGAGCTGAACACCCTCCCAACTGGATCAGCAATTGAAGCCAAGCAACTCCTGTGTCCAAAGCTTTGGGGTCACATTGGGGAAAGGTTTGGGAAGCTCTGACTTTGAGTGAGCTTGCCTTTCTTTGTTTGCACCTTCCAGCTTAATGTGCAGTGGCAGCAACTGACAAAATGTACTGCAGCAACTCTTCAAGGCTGTTGCCTGGGGCTAGAGGGTTTCAGAGATGAAGGGAGACTGGACAGACTGGAAATCATTTCCCTTGCAGCAGAGACGATTGAGAAGGGACATGACTGAGATGTATAAAATGATGAAGAACATAGACAGGGTGGATAAGAAGAAACTTTCCCCTTGATGGAGGGTTCAATGACCAGGAGCCACAGATCCAAAGTGTGGAGCAGGGGTTGAGAGGAGATGTGAGGAAAGGGTTTTTTTCACCCAGAGAGCGGTGAGAATCTGGAACTCACCGCCTGTAGGGGTGGGAGAGGCAGAAATCCGCATCACATTGAAGAGGGATTCAGATGTATAGTTGCGATGCCAAGACACACAACACTATGGGCCAAGAGCTGGGAAACAGGATTAGAAGACTGAGCTGGTTGTTTTTGACTGGTGTGGATGTGATGGTCTGAAGGACCTTTCTCTGTTGTAGATCTCTGTGATTCAGAGGCTCCTTCTACAACACCTTCCAAGATGAACTCTGCCACCTGGAAGGACAAGGGCAGCAGATGTGTGGGAAAACCAAGTCCTGCAAATTCCCCTCCAGGCCACAAACCATCGTGACTCAGAAGTATATCACTTTGTGTTAAAATCCTGGAACTCCGTCGCTAGTTACTATCTGTTGGAGTCCCGGGATTTACCTCTGAACCCAGTTGGCTTTGGTGGTCCCAGGCTTGGAGGCTGCTGGTGGTCCCAACAACAGCTGTTACTGAGTTCTGGCACCACCACAACCAGCTACCAGCCACTCACTCTCAAGAGCATAAGGACCATAATAACCTTCTCATGGTTGTCTCTGCCATATTAGTGCCGTTGGGCAGGTTTTTCTAGTTCTTTAGCCGATGACGGATTTTTGAATTAGGGTTAGACGTGGGTGGGAATGGGGTGGGGGTTATGGGGAGGGGCAGAATAGTACAAGTTTTGTTACTTCAAGGCACTATATAAATGCAGGTTGCTGATTTAGCTGGTGTTTTCCATTGTCAACAAACAGGACTGACAATGTGAGGTAAAGAAGTTGTTCCATAATCCCAAAATGTATATTGGCTAGGTGTGCTTAAACTCTAAAACATCATATGTTCTATAATCCAGTCCTATTCTGAAATAACTGCACCAAGTCCAATATCCTGTCACCCTTTATTTTCTTGTGCACAATATTCTGACTGTAACCAGCCAGCTCAGAATCAGCCCTCAACTGAGAGATTCTAAATCTCCTGGTTATATTTTTTTTTATTTTATTTTTTTTTCTTTTTTTTCTTTTTTTTTCTACTGCCTAACTGCGGTAATCTCCTGTTTATTTTTTTAAATCTCCTGGTTATATTGGTCAGCCAAAGCTTTTCTGATTGGCCGAGGTTAACAACCCCAATTAAACACCTCATAGTTAATTAGATCCACCTGGTCCCAATCACTACACGTTCAATATTCATTCTTGTGAGAGCTTATCTGGTTGAATGGAAAGTCAGTTTGGGTAAGGGCATGAATTTTTGAAGTAATTACATTTTAAGTGGTAGAATGAATCATCAGTTTGGGTTTGTCTGTCATTCATCACTGATGTAATTCCTCATTATCCAATTATTGAAGTACATCTTTTCGCCTGTCTCACTTTAGAGCTTGAACTCTGAAACTATTTTAAAGTAGCATCCTCATCCTGAGGATGGCCTAAAACCAAAAACTTTGCAGCCAAATAACTGATTTTGAAGGGTACGTGTTGTCAGCTATCCCTCAATTCAAGGACAGTATGGACTGAGGGTCATGGGACTGTGCCAATGCTGAGGCTTCAAGGGGTGTTTTTGTCGTCCTGGATTTTTTTGTTTGAAGTGTAGCTTTAAGGCAGAGCTTCTGACCAGTCTACCATAGCCTTTAGGGTAAACAGCTTGGGAGTCCTTGGAACTTTTTTAAAGTTGGAGCAATAGAAGCAGCCTGGATGGGTGTGGCCAGCTCTCACTGACCAGGGTTTCCAGTTTATTTGAATTTTTAGGTTTAGCTTTAAGCAGTCGCTGTTGTGGGCAAAAATTTACAAGGATGTTGGCAGGTTTGGAAGATTTAAGCTATAAGGAGAGTTTGAATAGGCTGGGGCTGTTTTTCCTGGAGCATTGGAGGCTGAGGGGTGACCTTATAAAAGTTTATAAAATCATGAGGGGCATGGATGGGTAAATAGACAAAGTCTTTTCCCTGGGGTCGGGGAGTCCAGAACTAGAGGGCATAGGTTCAGGATAAGAGGGGCAAGATATAAAAGTGACCTAAGGGGCAACGTTTTCACACAGAGGGTGGTGCGTGTATAGAATGAGCTGCCAGAGGAAGTGGTGGAGGCTGGTACAATTACAGCATTTTAAAGGCATCTGGATGTGTATATGAATAGGAAGAGTTTAGAGGGGTATGGGCCAAATGCTGCCAAATGGGACTAGATTAGGTTAGGATATCTGGTCGGCATGGGACGAGTTAGACCGAAGGGTCTGTTTCTGTGCTGTACATCTCTATGACTCTATAACTCTAATGGAAGCTATTTTCCCTCCCTTGGTTACAGCCAAAAGCTGGGGGTTCTCTTCCTACACTGCTGGATTTCATGTAAGACAAAATCTGTTTTTCTGATTTTGCCTTTTTGCTGAAGAATGTGTTTATGGGATGTTACTGTATTGGAACTGTTAATTAGTAATAGTTACTGTAGCTAGTTTTTGGTTAAGTTTTCCAGTAGAGTTAAGTTATTCGAAATTCCTCCTCCTTTGGTTGGATTTTAACTATAATGTTTAAAGAAATTGTGTTTTGCTTAATATTGAGTAGCTTGACCAATCATGATTATGTTTAAAGTAAGAAAATGTTTGGGTCTTGGCTACCTTCTTAAAATATTTTGAAGGGGTCTGGTCTGTTCCATAACAGAGTGGCATGTAACTGCAAAGGCAGATTCGCAACTCTCAGAACGTTGGGCACCTGGGACAGGACATCCGACAAGGCAGCAGGATCTGAGATCCTCGACTTGCTTCCCTTTCTGCTATCCTTTTGCCTTGTTATTAAGGTGTTCACACTGGAAGGCTGATGCTGGATTGATAAGTTGTCTGCATTTTGAAGGACCATTAGTGAGCTCTGCTGGTCATTAATGTCAATGCTGCTGCACTTTTGTTTATTCACTTGTGGGACGTGGGTATCACCAGTTGGCAAGTTTTATCACCCATCACTCGTTGCCCTTCAGAAGGGGGTGGTGAGTTGCCTTCGTAAACTGCTGCAATTCACATGCGGTAGGTTGACCCAAGGGAATTCCAGGATTTTGGTCCTGCATCAGCGAAGGAACGGTGATATATTTCCAAGTCAGGATGGTGAGTGGCTTGTAGGGAACTTGCAGGAGGTAGTGTTCTGAAGTACCTGCTGCCCTTGTCCTTCTAGATGGAAGTGGTTGTGGGTTTGGAAGGTGCTGTCTGAGGATCTTTGGTGAATTTCTGTAGTGCATCTTGTAGATTGTGCATACAGTTGCTATTGAGCACTGGTGGTGGAGGGAGTGGATGTTTGTGGATGTGGTGCCAAATAAGTAGGCTGCTTTGTCCTGGATGGTATCAAGCTTCTTGAACATTGTTGGAGTTGCATTCATTCAGGCAAGTGAAGAGTATTCCATCACACTCTGACTTGTGCCTTGTAGATGGTGGACAGGCTTTGGGGGAGAATCAGGAGGAGAATTATTTGCAAGCAGTATTCCTAGCTTCTGAACCTGCTGTTGTAGCCACTGTGTTTATGTGGTGAGTCCAGTGAGTTTTGGATCAATGGTAATCCCCAGGATGTTGATAGTGGGGGATTCAGTGATTGTAACACCATTGAGTGTCAAGAAGCTGTGGTTAGATAGTCATTCCCTGGCATTTGTGTGGCTTAAATGTTCCTTGTCACTTATCAGTTCTTGCCTGGATTTTGTCCAAATCTCTATACATTTGAACATGGACTGCTTCAGTACCTGAGGAGTTGTGAATGGTGCTAAACATTGTGCAATCTTTGGTGAACATCCCCAATTTTTGACCTTATGATGCAGGAAAGGTCATTGATGAAGCAGCTGAAGATGGTTGGGCCTAGGATACTACCTTGAGGAACTCCTGCAGAGATGTCCTGGACCTGAGATGACTGACCTCCAACAACCACAACCATCTTCCTGTGTGTCAGGTATGAATCCAGCCACCGGAGAGTTGACCCCCTGATACCCATCGATTCCAGTTTTACCAGGCCTCCTTAATGTCACACTTGGTCGGATGCAGCCTTGATGTCAAGGACTGTCACACTCAACTCCCCCCTGGAATTCAGCACTTTCATCCATGTTTGAACCAAGGCTGTTTTGAGGTCAGGACCTGAGTGGATCTGGTGGAACCCAAACTGGGCGTCTCTAAGCAGGTTGTTGCTGAGCAGGTGCTGCTTGATAGCACTGTTACTGACACTGTCCATCACTTTACTGATGATTGAGTGTAGATCAATTGTGCGGTAATTGGCCAGATTGGATTTGTCCTGCTTTTTATGTACTGCTGTACCTGGGCAACTTTCCACATTGTCGAGTAAATGCCAGTATTGTATCTGTACTAGGGCTTGGCTAGGGGACAGACAAGTTCTGGAACATAAGTCTTCAGTACTATAGCTGGAATGTTGTTAAGGCCCATAGCATTTGCGTTGTCCAGTGGCTTCTTGATATCACATGGAGTGAATCGAATTGGCTGAAGTCTGGTATCTGTGCTGCAGGGACCACTGGAAGAGGTCGGGGTGGATCATCCACTCAGCACTTCTGGCTGAAGATTGCTGCGAATCCTTCAGCCTTATCTTTTGCACTGATGTGTTGGCCTCTTCCATCATTGAGGATGGGGGTATTTGTGGAGCCTCTTCCTCCAGTGAGTTGTTTAATTGCCCATTACCATTCATAACTGGATGTGGCAGGACTGCAGAGCTGAGATCTGATCCCCTTGCGGTGGGATCGCTTAGCTCTGTCTATCACTTGCTGCTCCTACTTCGGGGAAAACTTCGCAGTGTCTTTGTGTCAGTTGACTTCTGGCAGGGCAGACACCTCTTTGCTCTTTGGTGCTGTCTCCAGCTCATCATAGTTGGTTTTACAGGAGTTTTAACGAAATGCTTGTAGACCAGGCTGAAGAAGAATAGAGAATCCAAAGAAGTGCAGACGCTGGAAAGCAGAAACAGTAACAGAATTTGCTGGAAGGATTCAGCAGGTTTGGAAGCATCTGTGGAGAGAACTTCCATTCTGCTTTCTCTCCACAGCTGCTACCAGATCTGCTGAGTTTCCCCAGCAATTTCTGTTGAAGGAGAACAGCACCATTTGTTCAATGATCCTCCCTGGAAACTGAAGGATGTGGTGGGGACATTGTTGACAAAATCTCTCCCGTGTTGTTCCATGTCACTGATGCACAGTCCTGGATCCCGCTGAATGACAGGAGTGTGGTGATAACCCCTCCTCTGTATACCTTGGCTTTTGTGGAGTTGTGGAGGCCTTTGTTGTTAGACAGGAATGTTCCCTCCCAGTCGGGGAACACTTCAGCGGTCAGGGACATTCGGCCTTGGATGTCCTCCAAGGTAGACTTCGGAATACATAACAACACCGAGTGGCCAAACAGAGGCTGATAGCCAAGTTTGGTACCCATGAGGACGGCTTCAACTGGGATCTTGGGTTCATGTCTCTCTACCCTAATATGTTATACACTCTCACACTCACTCACACATACACACACACTCTTACATACTCACACTCATGCAGACCCTCTCTCAACCACATGCTCTCTCTCTCAGGCACACACCCACCCACCCACACACGCACACCCATGCACACACTCTCTCACAGGCATATACTCCATTCAACTCATTCACACGCTCTATCAAGCATACACACACTCTCCCTCTCTCTCTCACAACACTCTCTCCCTCCTTCACATGCATAAGTCTAAGGGGTGAAAGTGCATTTGCAGAATTGTATTGCAGGTACATTTCTATTTTGTTCAAAAACCACACAATCTGGAGGCAGTCGGTCCATGTGATATTTTATAAGTTCCTACTTTGGAAATAGAAACAGTCTGAGTTAAGATTTGAATATGTGCAGACTCTAACCTCATACTTTTAATGGATTGTCTGAGCTGAGATCTCACCTCTTTTTATAAAACCTTAAGTTATCATGGGAATGTGACTTGAAAGAAGTTCTGAGATTTACATATTAATGAAACCTACAAACCATTCTAAAAGATGAAAGACTTAACAGCAATCTAGGTTTGTTCAATATATCGCATCAGCTGTATGACACCATGATCTTTTGCTATAAATTCTGTGTCCTATGATCCTGCTCCACTAGCTTACCTGATAAAGGAGCAGCGCTCTGAAAGCCAGGGCTTCCAAATAAACCTGTTGGACTATAACCTGGTGTTGTGTGATTTTTAACTTTGTCCACCCCAGTCCGATACCAGCTCTTCCACATCTTGTCAGACAGCATAATCGTTGTTGCAAATACAAAATGCAGCAGCCAATTTTCATGTAGCAAACTCTCACAAGTGACAAGGCAATGGTGAGGTAAAAATATAAAATGCTCGAACATACAGAACTATTTCTTCAACATAATTTGTGAAGTTATATCTGGAGGGTCAGAGATGATAACTGATCTGGGAATTTGTGAATGAAATTCACTAATACAGTTAATAGGAAGTTTACATGGACGTTGTCTATATGGACTTCCAGAAGGAATTTGATTGGGTTCTCCACAAGAGTCTGATGAAAACACAAGTTCACAGACTTGGAGGTAACCTGTAACATGGATTGGCTATTGTTTGGGAGGTGGAGACAGAAGGGATAAAAGGAATATTCTCTGATTAGTGGGAGTTCACAATGAGTGTTCTGCAGGGACCTGTGCTGGAGGTTCAGTTTTTCACAATATGACTACCCACATTTACAGATTGCATGAAGTTAAAATGCAGACTTAAATTGTAGAGATCAGTCCAGCCTTCGAAACAGGCCACAGACTGATTAAGTAAGTGGGCAAAACTGCAGATGGAGTTAAATGTGGAACAGTCAGAAACTATTCACTTTGGATCTGAGGAGGATAAATTGAAAATGTCCCCATTGTGAGACTCAGAGCTGTGGAGGAACAAAGATATTTAGGTTTTGATAATATCAACAAATTACTAAAAGCTGGTTCACAGGTACAAATAACCAAGGAGCTGATACTTCTGTTATACAAGCTTTAATCAATCTCATGTTAATTTGAGGCACTACATTTCACAATGGATATATTGATCTTAAAGCTGGCACAGTTTCAGCGGATATAAAAGTTTACAGGATTAAATTATAATTGAAAAAATAAGTTTGCATTAGGTATTTCAGAAGTTATCTAACAGATGTTCAAAATAACAAGGGAATCTGATAAATGGATACAGGAAAACTACATTTTAACTTCATTAAAATCCATAAGAAATAATAAGTGGAGTTAAATTGAAAGCCAAAAGTTGACAAAAGGGTCTTGGGCAGGTGGCTGTGATGGAGAAGGCTTGAGGGCCGAATGGCCTACTCCAATCCTATTTCATATTGTGTCTGCCCTTACTTTTACAGCTGTGGTGTTGAATGATTGATAAGGATTCAGCAGGGGTCTGAAAAGTTAATCAGAGGAGAGATTGGAGCTCTTAACATAGGAGAGGAAACCAGCTTTAGCAGCACACATCACTATTATTGAAGTCAAGTGACCTAAACTTCAGGTAATGAACTGAATGATTTTCGGAACTGTACTTTAAATTATTTTTAAGATGTATCTGGTCAAAAATATATTAAACTAAATGCAGTGGGAATGTTTGAAAAAAGACAGCATTTAAGTTATTATTTGGAAAGGAGAAATTCTGGTCAAAATACAAAAGTAAGCTTCTATACTTTTTCACCTTGTGGGAAGTAACATTCACAGTGACCATTTTTAAATGTAGGTTATTAAAGTTTGGTACCATCTCATGTTTATGTTGGTGATGGTAGAAAATGTTAATGACGTTTTATACAAAATGGATTCAGGTGCGAGTACCAACCGAATTTAAAAAGGATTGTGGTTGATTGAGTAAATTCTTAGATGGAGTTGAGAGCATGACAGACTGGATGAAAGGTTGTAATGGCATTGTACTGGAGTGGTATACCAATAAGGAAATCATGCTACGGGAAAATGGAGTTGCATTTTCACAGATTTCACTTTGGGAAAAGGGATGAGACATTTGGCATTGGCAACTAAAAGTAGAGACTTCTATTAAGCATGCAACATTAAAGCTCCTTTACCCAATAGGAGGTTTGACTGTGGCATTTCCTATACTTACATTCTGACGCAGTTTACAAAGCAGTGTGGGTGAATTTTAATTGTCCCCCCCCCAAGGAGGTTGAATTAGATCTTGAGATTAGCTCAAAACAATTGTAATGATGACTGTATAATGCAAACTGGGGGAGGAGATATATAGCTATCTGACCAGTGTGTGGGAAGGCTAGCGAGATAGTGTCTGGTTATCTGTAAAAAAAACTGTTTTCAAGATTTATCTACTTAGGTTATTTGTGGCACAGCCAGCAAGGGAGAAGCAATTAATAGACTTGAACATTTTTAAAATTATGGCTGTTGGAGAAATTGACAGAAATGAACTAAACCAGTTAACTCACTGTTTCAATGTGGCAAGATTTGTAATCATGCAACTGAACAGCTCATATTTTGAGAGGAAGGAACTTAAAGTGAAATAAGTTTAATTTGAAGGAACACAACAAAGTTTTAAGAGAGATATTTAAGAGCAGTTTTCTTGAGAAATGGTTTTGAAAGTTACAAGCCTGGTAAATTCAAGTGGACAAATTTCATAAACCTTGGTAAATGTTTAGCTGATATTCACTGCTGGTACAATTATACAGCTTTCCCTTTGATAGATAAACTTTAAAAAATGAGCACAATGCCTCAGTGGTTAGCACTGCTGCCTCACAGTGCCAGGGGTTCAAGATCACTTCCAGTCTCGGGAGACTGTGAGAAGTTTGCACATTTTTCCTGTATCTGTGTGGATTTCCTGCAGGTGCTCTGGTTTCCTTCCGCAGTCCAAATATGTACAAGTTGGGTGGATTGGCCAGGGGAAATTGCCCCATAATGTCCGGGAAAGTGCAGTTTGGACGGATTAGCCATGGGAAATTGCCCATAGGTCCAGAGATGTGCAGGCGAGGTGGATTAGCCATTGGAAATGCAAAATGATAGTGTAGGGGGCTGGGTCTGAGTGGGATGCTCTTTGGAGGGTTGGTGTAGACTTAATGAGCTGAAAGGCCTCTACCTGCACTGTAGACATTCTATGATTTACTTCAGAGCTAGACATTGACAGGCTTTTTAGTGTCTGGATCAGAGACCACTTTAGAATACGAGATGTAGAGGGGCATTTTGTGGCACCAAAGGCTGGCCCCAGTTCTGTAAGTCCATGGGGTGAGGAGATTGTAGCGTTCTTGGTATGCCACTAGACAGACAATCCAAGTATGCAGACTAAGCTCTGGCAATGCAGGTTCAAGTCACACCAATGCATCTGATAGAATTTAAATGCAGTTCACAAATCTGGAATTGAAAGCTGTGTCAGTAATGATAGTCACAAAGCTGTGATTAGTCATAGAGTCATAGAGATGTACATCAGGGAAACAGACCCTTCAATCCAACTTGGAATTGATTGTTGTGAAAGCAGATCTGGTTCACTAATGCACTTGAAGAAGGAAATCTGCCATCCTGACCTGGTCTGGCTTACATGTGACTCCAGACCCTGGCAAAGTGGTTGACTCTTAACTGCCCTCTGAAATGGCCAAGTTCATCACTCAATTCAAGGTGGATTAGGGATTGGCTACAAATGTGGGCCTTATCAGAAACATCCACATTCCAAGAAAGAGTAAAAGGAATCAATGGCCACTTTGCTGGTCACTCATTCTCGTCATATTTTTGAAAAAAGCCATTTTCATGTTAAGCCAAATAATAATATGTCAAGACGTTCAGTGACCAAAACGTTGATCAAAATAAAAAAAAGCTGAGAGCACACTAGCCAGCAATATAAGCACTTTTACAAGTATATATGAAGGACAGTAAATAAAGCAAACATTTGTATCTTAGAGACAGAAACAGGAGAAATTATCATGGAGAATGGCACAGACTTCATTGTTTTCAGAGTGGAAGATATATATTATAAACCACAAATTGAGAGTGATCAAGAGTTATAGTCATAGAGATGTACAGCACAGAAACAACCCTTCAGTCCAGCCCGTCCATGCCGACCAGATATCCCAACCCAATCTAGTCCCACCTGCCAGGACCTGGCCCATATCCCTCCAAATCCTTCCTATTCATATACCCATCCAGATGACTTTTAAAAGTTGCAATTGTACCAGCCTCCACCACATCCTCTGGCAGCTCATTCCATACGCGTACCACCCTCTGTGTTAAAAAGTTTCCCCTTAGGTCACTTTTATATCTTTCCCCTCTCACCCTAAACTTCTAGTTGTGGACTCCCCCACCCCAGGGAAAAGACTTTGTCTATTTATCCTATTCATGCTCCTCATTATTTTATAAACCTCTGTATAGTCACCCCTCAGCCTCCGACGTTCCAGGGAAAACAGCCACAGCCTGCTCAAATTCTTGTAATCTGGCCACATCCTTGTAAATCTTTTCTGAACCCTTTCAAGTTTCACAACAGCCTTCCAATGTACAGCAGCAACGTGACCTCCCAACTCCTGTACTCAATACTCTGACCAATAAAGGAAAGCATACCAAACACCATTCTTCACTATCCTATCTACGTGCGACTCCACTTTCAAGGAGCTATGAACTTGCACTCCAAGGTCTCTTTGTTCACCTCACTCCCTAGGACCTTTCCATTAAGTGTACAAGTCCTACTCTGATTTGCTTTCCCAAAATGCAGCACCTCGCATTTATGTAAATTAAACTCCATCTGCCACTCCTCAGCCCATTGGCCCATCTGATCAAGACATCATTGTACTCTGAGGTAACTTTCTTCATTGACCACTGCACCTCTAAATTTGGTGTCATCTGCAAACTTACTAACTATACCTCTTAAGCTCGCATCCAAATCATTTATCTAAATGACAAAAAGTAGAGGACCTAGCACCGATCCTTGTGGCACTCCACTGGTCACAGACCTCCAGTCTGAAAAACAACCCTCCACCATCACCCTCTGTCTTCTACCTTTGAGCCAGTTCTGTATCCAAATGGCTAGTTCTCCCGGTATTCCGTGAGATCTAACCTTGCTAATCAATCTCCCATGGGGAACCTTGTTGAACGCCTTACTGGGGTCCATATAGATCACATCTACTGCTCTGCCCTCATCAATCCTCTTTGTTACTTCTTCAAAAAATTCAATCAAGTTTATGAGACATGATTTCCCATGGTCAAAGCCATGTTGACTATCCCTAATCAGTCTTTGCCTTTCCAAATACGTGTATGTTCTGTCCCTCAGGATTCCCTCCAACAACTTGCCCACCACCGACGTCAGGCTCACTCTATAGTTTCCTGGCTTGTCCTTACCACCTTTCTTAAATAGTGGCCCCACGTTTGCCAACCTCCAGTCTTCTGGCACCTCACCTGTGACTATCAATGATACAAATATCTCAGCAAGAGACCCAATAATCACTTCCCTCGCTTCCCACAGAATTCTAGGGTACACTTTGATCAGGTCCTGGGGATTTATCCACTTTAATGTGTTTCGAGATATCCAGCACTTCCTCCTCTGTAATATGGACATTTTTCAAGATGTCATCATCTAGATGTAGGTTTGGTTTACAGACAGTGGAGGTAAAAAGGGCATTTTCAATTTTGAAGGTTATAAACAATGGAATGGCGAAAGGTTTGGGACTATTTACAATTTCTATAAAAATGTGAATGAAGAGACATAAACAATGAATCCACATTTACAGATGATACAAAACTAGATGAGGATGTAAGTTGTGAGGTGGATCCATCTTATAAAATGATTGGTTGAATGATTTGGTAACAAGGTGGAGTATAATGTGGGAAAGTGTGAGTTTATTCACTTAAGTAATAGGAGCAAAAATGCATATTTTCTAAAACGATGGCATTAACCTTCTAAATGTTGATGTTCGGTGGGGGTACTTGTTAATGAAACACTGTTAGCTGTGTAAACGCAATGAGCAATTGGGAAGGGGAATAATGTGCTGACCTTTAATACAGGAAGATTGGAGTATCAAGATAATGAAGCCTTCCTGTTATTTTTCTGAGATCACACCTGGGGTACTCTTGCCCAGTTTTGGTCACCATAACGAAAGACGGATAGATCTAAATTGGAGATGAAAAAGCGTAGCAGGTCAGGCAGCATCCAAGGAGCAGGAGAATCGACGTTTCGGGAAGGTTTCCTGAAGAAAGGCTTATGCCCGAAACGTCGATTCTCCTGCTCCTTGGATGCTGCCTGACCTGCTGCGCTTTTCCAGCAACACATTTTTCAGCTCTGATCTCCAGCATCTGCAGTCCTCACTTTCTTCTAAATTGAAGATGGTAAGGCAATGGTTCACTAGATTGGTTCTTGGGCTGAATGGATTGTCCCTAGCGAGAGCTTGCGTAGATCCAGCTGGAGGTCTCTGGAACTTAGAAGAGTCAGAGGTGATCTCATTGAAACAGGCAAGACTCTGAAGGGGATTAACTAGGTAGACATGGAGAGGCTGTTTTCATGGGGCCCAATCAGAGAGTAAGGGGATAATGTTTTAAGACTGAGATGAAGGGACATTTCTTCAGAAGGTTGTGGTGTTTGGACTTCTGTAGTCCAGAGGGCTGTGGATCCTTCATTTGAATACATTTCAGATTGTGAGAAACAGAGTTTTGGGATCTCAGGGTATCAAGGAAGGGAATGGGCAGGAAAGTGAAATTAAAGCAGATTATGCGTTATGCTTGCATAGAGTGGCAGAGGGATCAAATAAAAGAGAGTCCAGCTCAACAGTTTAATTTTACACAGGCTGGGAAATAATTGCAAATGCTATCTGGTTTGGAGCCTAAGCTTCAGTTTTTTATATTTCCTGGGCCTTGAACCAGTGAACGTTGCACATCTTAGCTCCCAGAGCAGACTTCACCTTCGCTAATAGTATTAATGCAAAAATTGCACAACACCAGATTATAGTCCAGCAGGTTTATTTGGAAGCACTAGTTTTCGGAGTGCTGCTCCTTCATCAGCTGATGGGTGAATAATGGCAGGGGTTACAGTCAATGTCATATTCCAGGAGGGTAGTCCATGGCTGATTTCCTCCCAATATTCACTGCACATTCACCCTGGATTCGCTACTCAATTATACTAAGTGATCCCGCAATTTTCTGACATTGCAGCTGCTCCAGCACAATGTAAATTTTCCTTTCGTTGATGTCATCCGCCTTTGTTTCCCAGTCAGGCAATTAAACCAGTTCAGTTCTCATGACCACACCCCATGTTCCACACCAAAATAATCCTCCAACTGGAGAGCTTAATGTCAGACCTATCATAGGGCCCCCAGACTGGAGGAACGGTAAATTGATATCATCCAACTGATAGGTTTAGAGCACTAAAGGAGCAGCATTTAGCCTGCACCAGTAGGTTTTTCTCAGTCTGGGAAATTAAGATTTGTCTGAAGTCAACCACTCTTCTGGTTATGACGAAATGTTATTTAAAAAGAACACAGGTCCCATCCTCAGCTTCCTGTACTTTTAATCAGCTTTACACTTCTCAAGCTTGAAGGTAAGGGCTGAAGACTGAGAAGGTAGAAATATTCAGATGTTGCTTTACATGTATCATAGTGGTCTAGAAGTTTTGATGCTTGCTTTCCCACGTTGTACACTGCTATTCTAGTTTTTTTCCAGGGTGTGACAGCTACTGGTGGGTAGTAGTCACTGGGAGAAAGTAAGGACTGCAGGTGTTGGGGATCAGAGTCGCGAGTGTGGTGCTGGAAAAGCACTGCAGGTCAGGCAACATCTGAGGAGCAGGAGTAGTCACTGGGCAATCTCACCTTTTATACAGAAGGATTCAAATTGTCATTGTACAATTTGAATTTGGGTTCCTTTTGAAATTTGTCAAACATACACCTGTTTTTGTGAATTCAAAGTGATTAGCTTTGACTGTAAGTCTCTTTTTTTTCCCCAGCAAATCTCACGGTTTGTAGAAAGAGAGGTAGAGGCACAGTGTTGGGATTTTCTGCACATGGTGGTTGGATTTTAACATAATCTGACCTACAGTGTGCCCCGGATATGGTTACCACCAACCAATTCCAAACAGGTTAACCATCTTTGTTTGGGATAAAATTGTTGAGGAATCTGAAAACCTTTTCTTGCTTCCTTGTTAGAAAGACAGAAAACTCACCCACTGCCACAGTCAGATCAGGTGGATATTATGAAACCACAGCTAATAATCATGAGGTTTTTGAGGAATGAGTTAACTGCAATTGTGGTACAGTTTCTCGAAGATTCTGTTTTCATTTTCAGAATTTGAGATTGACGTGTAAATGAATAAGTGACCCTTGGTAAAATCGCCAGCTGTGACTAATGCAGGTTAATAACTATAATTGGTCAGGGATCACTTCAAGCTTTTTTATGCATGTGCCATTCAATAAATGGAGTAGTTAAGTAACAATGAAACAAACAAGCAGCAATTATTTTAGAGCCAGTCACTATTTATGTGACTTTTGGAAGGAAAAGACAATAATTGTACAAGACTTGTTTAAAAACAAGTCGTCCTATTTCTCCCCAAGCACTGGTTTCAGATGTGGTTTTGGTTAGAGAGAGATTAAGTCATACAGCACGGAAACAAACCCTTCGATTCAACCAGTCCGTGCCAACCATAATCCCACAGGAGTTCGGTTACTAGTGGTGTACTGCAAGGATCTGTTCTGGGGCCACTGATAGTTGTCATTTTTATAAATGACCTGGATGAGGGCGTAGAAGGATGGGTTAGTAAATTCATGGATGACACTAAGGTTGGTGAAGTTGTGGATAGTGCTGAAGGATATTGCAGGTTACAGAGGGACATACATAAGCTGCAGAGCTGGGCTGAGAGGTGAAAGTGGAGTTTAGTGTGGAAAAGTGTGAGGTGATTCACTTTGGAAGGAACAACAGGAATAAAGAGTACTGGGCTAGTGGTAAGATTCTTGGCAGTGTGGATGAGCAGAGAGATCTCGGTGTCTATGTACATAGATCCCTGAAAGTTGCCACCCAGGTTGATAGGGTTGTTAAAAAGGCATACGGTGTGTTAGCTTTCATTGGTAGTTTCAGAGCCATGAGGTCATGCTACAGCTGTACAAAACTCTGGTGCAGCCGCAATTGGAGTATTGTGTACAGTTCTGATCACCTCATTATAGAAAAGATGTGGAAGCTTTGGAAAGGGTTCAGAGGTGATTCACTAGGATGTCGCCTGGTATGGAGGGAAGGGCTTATGAAGAAAGGCTTGTGGACTTGAGTCTGTTTTCATTAGGGAGAAGGTTGAGAGGTGACTTAATTGAGACATAAAAGATAATCAGAGGATTAGATAGGGTGGACAGTGAGAGCCTTTTTCCTCAGATGGTGATGGTTAGCACGAGGGGACATTGCATTAAATTCAGGGATGATAGATAGAGGACAGATGTCAGAGGTAGTTTCTTTACTCGGACAGTATTGGGGATGTGGAACGCCCTGCCTGCAACAGTTGTAGACTCATTGAGAGCTAGGAAAAAGCGTATGTTCAGTGTATGAATTCTTCTGAGGATGAAGAACAGCAAAGGTCCTTTGCAGGTCTGGGAGAGTGTTGTCCTGAGCTGGGACAGGGCTGACTGCAGGGAGTGTAGATAGCGGCGCATAACAGCGAGTGTGGAGCGGAGGATCCGGAGGGAGGTCTGTTGCTGGAGGCTTTGGATTTGTTGCAGGTACTGGTTGTCCTGGTTGGGTCCAAATTGTGTTGGTCTGAATGTAGTCCGGAGACCATGTGGGGTCAAATTGTGTTGGTCTGAATGTAGTCCGGAGACCATGCGGGGTCAGTCGGTTGTAGACTCGCCAACTTTAAGGTGAAAGTGAGGACAGCAGATGATTGAGATCAGAGTCAAGAGAGTGGTGCTGGAAAAGCACAGCAGGTCAGGCAGCATCCGAGGAGCAGGAGAATTGACATTTTGGGCAAAAGTCCTTCATCAGGAATGAGGCTGGGAGCCTTGGCCAAGGAGAGATAAATGGAAGAGGATTGGGGCTGGGGTGAAGGTAGTTGAGAATGCAATAGGTGGATGGAGGTGGGGGTAAAGGTGATAGGTCAGAGAGGACGGTGGAGTGGATAGGTGGGAAGGAAGATGGACAGGTGGAGCAGGTCATGGGGATGGTGCTGAGCTGGAAGGTTGGAAATAGGGTAAGGTGGGGGGAGGGGAAATGAGGAAACTGGTGAAATCTACATTGATGCCCTGGGATTGGAGGATCCTGAGGTGGAAGATGAGGAGCTTTTCCTCCAAGTGTCGGGTGGTGAGGGAGTGGCGATGGAGGAGGCCCAGGACCTGCATGTCCTTTGCGGAGTGGAAGGGGGAGTTGAGGTTTTGGCCATGGAGCGGTGGGGTTGATTGGTGCGGGTGTCCCAGAGATGTTCTCTGAAGTGCTCTGCAAGTATGTTTCCAGTCTCCCCAATGGAGAGGAGACTGCATCAGGAGCAACGGGTACAGTAAATGACGTGTGTGGAAGTGCAGGTAAAACTCTGATGGATGTGGAAGGCTCCTTTGGGGCCTTGGATGGAGGTGAGGGGGGAGGTGTGGGTGCAGGTTTTGCAATTCCTGTGGTGGCAGGGGAAGGTG
>NC_057736.1:10237709-10263314 GCF_004010195.1 Chiloscyllium plagiosum | reverse complement strand
GCTGGAGAGCATCATCAACCACATGGGAGGGAAAATTGTGGTCGTTAAAGAAGGAGGCCATCTGGTGTGTTCTGTGGTGGAACTGGTCCTCCTGGGAGCAGATACAGTGGAGTTGAAGGAATTGGGAATAAGGGGTAGCATTTTTACAGAAAGCAGGGTGGGAGGAGGTGTAGTCCAGGTAGCTCTACACAGCACTCTACCACTCTGCCTTCTCTCTTCCTCCTTTTTGAAGTTTACTGAGAAACTTTCCATCCAATCTCTCTTTTAGCTGTATGTCCCCTACCTCCAATCTACCATTCCCTTTCTTCCTGCTTGACATCTACTCAATGCTGATTGAGAGGTTAGCATCACTTTTCTTAATTGTTACTTAGTAGAAAATTGTCTTATTTGGTTATCTCAACTACTTTGGGAGACAGAATACAGGTAGTTTTGCTAAAACGAACTGGCTATAACCCAATTGATGAATTGTGGACACTGTTTGGATAAAGCAAACTTTCTAATGAATGGGTAGAGCAATTTTATGTTAGTGATGATCAAAGAGCACACCCGTGCACCAAACACATTCATCAGGACTTTGGATCCAGTCCTTCAGAGTTGCCTAAGTGCCCTCATCCCATGTACTTCTCACGAAGGCGACTTCTACTGCTTTCCGAAGATATACAAAGCCAACACACTAGAATGTCCCATCATATCAGGCAACGGGACCCTGTATGAGAACCTCTCTGGCTATGTTGAAGGTATCTTGAAACCCATTGTATAGGAGACCCCCAGCTTCTGCCAATCTCCGAGCACCGTCCTACAACTCATCTGCTTTATCGACCACAACATTTTCATCCAGACATGTGGAATGGCCATGGGGACCAAATTTGCACCCCAATATGCTAACATCTTCATGCACAGATTTGAACAAGACTTCTTCTCTACCCAGGACTTCCAAACAACACTATACACCAGGTACATTGATGACATTTTCTTCTTCTGGACCCATGGTGAGGAGTCACTGAATCAATTACACAGTGATATCAACAAGTTTCATCCCACCATCAAACTCACCATGGACTACTCGGGGTCCACTAGTTTTCGTCATTTATATAAATGATTTGGAAATGAATATAGGAGGTATAGTTAGTAAGTTTGCAGGTGACACCAAAATTGGCAGTGTAGTGGACAGCGAAGAAGGTTACCTCAGATTACAATGGGATCTTGATCAGATGCGCCAACGGGCTGAGGAGTAGCAGATGGAGTTTAATTCAGATAATACGAGGTGCTGCATTTTGGGAAAGCAAATCTTAGCAGGACTTCTACACTTAATAGTAAGGTCCCAGGGAGTGTTACTGAATAAAGAGACCTTGGAGTGCAGGTTCAAGAGTACCTTGGAAGTAGAGTCCCAGAGTGGTAGGATAGTGAAGAAGGCGTTTGGTATGCTTTCCTTTATTGGACAGAGCATTGAGTATAGGAGTTGGGAGGTCATGTTGCGGCTGTACAGGACACTGGTTAGGCCACTTTTGGAATATTGCGTGCAGTTCTGGTTTCCTTCCTATCGGAAAGATGATGTGAATCTTGAAAGCGTTCAGAAAAGATTAACAAGGATGTTGCCGGGTTGGAGGACTTGAGCTATAGGGAGAGGCTAAATATACTAGGGCTGTATTCCCTGGAGCATCAGGGGCTGAGGGGTGACCTTATAGAGGTTTACAAAATCATGAAGCGGATAGATTGGGTAAATAGACAAGGTCTTTTACATGGGGTAGAGAAGTCCTGAACTAGAGGGCATAGGTTTAGGGTGAGAGGGGAAAGATATAAAAGGGACCCAAGGGGCAACATTTTCCAAGCAAAGGGTGGTGCATGTGTTGAATGAGCTGCCAGAGGAAGTAGTAGAGGCTGGTATAATAACAGCATTTAAAAGGCATCTGGATGGGTATCTGAATAGGAAGGGTTTGGAGGGATATGGGCCAAGTGCTGGCAGGTGGGACTATATTGGGTTGGGATATGTGGTCAGCATGGACAAGTTGGACTGAAGGGTCTGTTTCCATGCTGTACATCACTATGACTTTGTGACTCTGTCTCATTCTTGGACATATGCATCTCCATCAATGATGGGCACCTCAGCACCACATAGTACTGCAAACCCACGGATAATCTCATGATACTACACTTCTCTAGCTTCCATCCAAAACATATTAAAACAGCCATCGCCTACAGACAAGCCCTATGTATACACAGGATCTGTTCAGTTGAGGAGGAACGTGACGGGCATCTGGAAGTACTCAAGGATGCCTTCATTAGAACGGGGTACGATGCTCAACTCATTGATCGACAGTTCCGACGTGCCACAGCGAGAAACTGTAATGACCTCCTCAGGAGACAGATACGTGCTGTAACCGACAGGGTACCCTTCATTGTGCAGTACTTCCCGGGAGCTGAACAACTACACCATGTTCTTCGCAGCCTGTAACACATTATCAGTGAGGATGAACATCTCGCCAAGACCTTCCCCACGCCTTCACTCCTTGCCTTTAAACATAAACCAAACCTCAAACAGATCATTGTTTGCAGCAAATTGCCCGGCTTTTAGGACAACACCATACAACCCTGTCACGGTGGACGCTGCAAGACGTATCAGAGTGTGGACACAGATACCACCATTACACGTGGGGACACCTTCCACCATGTGCATGGCAGGTACTCATGTGACTCAGCCAATGTTGTCTATCTTATACGTTGCAGGTAAGGATGCCCTGAGGCAAGGTACATTGGGGAAACTGAGCAAAGGCTACGGCAACGGATGAATGGGCACCGCACACCAATCAACAGACAGGTGTGTTCCCTTCCAGTCGGAGAACAGTTCAGCGGTTCGGGACATTCGACCTTGGATCTTCGGGTGACCATCCTCCAAGGTGGACTTCAGGACAGGCAACAACGCAAAGTGGCCGAGCAGATGCTGATAGCCAAGTTCGGTACCCATGGGGATGGCCTCAACCGGGACCTTGCGTTATGTCACACTACAGGTGACCCCACTGCACTACACACACACACAGACACACACACATGCAGACCCTCTCTCATACACAAGCTCTCTCTCATGCACTCACACATACACTCTGACACACACGCACCCTCTCACAGACATATACCCCTTTAGACTCACACTCACACGCATACACATACACCCACTCTCTCACAGACACTCATACCCACCCCGCACACATACCCACATGCGCGTGCGCACACACACGCACACACACGCACAGGGCACCTCACACTTTCAATGCATCATCTGGGCCAACATGGAACCTATTGTTAAAGTTCACTTGAGACTGGGATTTACATACGAAAGAACTGAAACCAACATGGTCATTCTAAAAGATGAGAGACTTAACAAACAATCCAGGTCTTTTTCAATATATAATTTCAGTGATATGACACTGTAAACTTTTGCTATAAATTCTGTGTCTTACGATCTTATACTCCACAACCACCTGATAAAGGAGCAGTGCTCCGAAAGCTAGTGCTTCCAAATAAACCTGTTGGACTATAACCTGGTGTTCTGTGATTTTTAATTTTATATCAATAATATAACATTTTCTGCGGCGTAATTTTCTATAGCATGGTTGCAGGGGAACGCAGCTGTCACATTATGGTCAAGCAGCATGTGATGTACCATCAGTGTGTGTTGGTAATTATCTGAATCTTTCAGTTTTCCACGTGGATGTGGGTGAAGTACCAAATGAAGCTAGGGTCTCTTCACAAATAGTGATAGGAAAGCTGTGGTCTGGAGGACATGTGGAGATCGTTATCTGCCATCCATTGATGGAGTAATAAACGGAGGGAGGTCAGTGATCAGATTTCTGTCTTGGAGTCTAGGAATCACATGAATATTGAACATAAAATGGTAATAAGATGGAAAAGGATCATGACTACTTTAATTACCTGAATGGTTTGACGTGTCAAGTTATTAAATCTGAATTTTGTCACAGGTGCATGAAAAAGCTCAAATCAACTTTCTTTTTCCCTATAATTGTTTATCAGAGTGAAGATGACAAATGTTGGGCAAAACATAAAAACATAAGAACTAGGAGCAGGAGTAGGCCGTGTGGCCCTTCGAGCCTGCACCACCATTCAATAAGGTCATGGCTGATCTTTTCATGGACTCAGCTTCACTTACCCACGTTTTCACCATATTCCTTTACTTTTCAAAAAATTATCTACCTAAGCTTTAACATGAATTTGCGTGTCATCCTTGCGCAGGGTCCGTGCTAATCTTTTCTGTATTGCTCCAATTAAAACCAATTTAGGATTTCAAGGCAAGGCAAAAAATACTGCATTGTTCCTTTATCTTTTCTGTTGTTACATGAGGAGAAGGAGGATAGGGAAACCATGGCCAATCTCTGGAAGGAACCTGTTCCTTTTCCTAGTCTTGATGATTGTGTTAGATTAGATACGAGTAAATGTGGCCACCTGGCCTTCTTATACAACAGAAGCAATCAGAACTGCAAGGAAGTATGAATAACTTATAAAACCTATAATCTCGATTGACAGCAAAGTCAATTAAGGCCATTTTGATTTTTTTTTAATCAGGAAGCCATTGATACACAAAAATTGGGGAACTGTATTTGAGGATAATTGAAAAACAACCATTATTGTAAGTCATGGTGGCCGCACACTGTAAATTGAATGGTGTGCTTAATGTGTGATAAGATAGATGACTTGCTTTCCATTTTTTAGTATAGAGCACGCCCCAAACAGATCTATTACATGATTATATTTTTGCAGTGGGAGTGTAAGGAACAGAGCGATTATGTTTGCCACATTATCCTACCTACCGAACTCTCAGTAAGTATTGATTTACTTCCAAACAAGCCTGTACAAGCAGATTTTTACACTGGTTTAATTAAGAGCCATGATAACAATATGCCTTTCAGAAAACTTTTGGCAGCTAATCAATCTTAAAGTAATTTTATTTTGTTGTGAGTCAGGTTGGTGTACATGCTTCACATACTGTCAGTGCAATAAAGATTGATGGCATGAGACTTCACTGTTTAAAGAGGGAAGGGCATGTGCTTAAATGAGATGGGGACACCAGGCAATATGTCAAAACTTGCAGATGAGGCAATTCTTGCCAGCATTGTGAACTGTAAGGAAGATATTAATTAGATTTCAAGAGGGCATAGAGAGGAGCGGGCAGGCACATGACAAATCAAGTGCAATGTAGCAAATTGGGAGGTGATTCATTTATAGTAGGAGATATGAGGAGAAACTAAATGGTGCAATTGTACAGAAGGCCCAGCAGCTGAGAGCTTTGAGGAAGGATAAATGTTTGAGGTTAGCATGAGAAAGTGATGAAATTTTTTTTTCTCAACCTTTATTCATTCATGACTTGAGGGCGTCGCTGTCCGGGAAACATTTATTGTCTGAGATTCAACCGCGTTGTTGAGGAGTCACATTTAGGCCAAATCAGGTAAGGACAGCGGTTTCCTTCCCTAATGGAAGTTAATGAACCAGATGGTCATGGTCATCATTAGACTCTTAATTCCAGATTTTGTTTTAAAATTGAATTCAAATTCAACCACCTACCGTGGCAGGATACTGTCTCTGGATTAACAACCCAGCAGTAATACTGCTAGGCCATGACCTCTCCTTGATAAAGTGTATAAGACCCTGGGCTTGAGGAATTAAGACAAGGACTGGGAAAGCAAGATACTTGCCAAACTTGTGCAAAATATGAGAGAGGTAATTGCTGGAATATTGTCCATTTCCTGGTTTTGGAGAAGGTACATCTTTGGGATGGTTCTAGGGATGAGGGATTCCAGTTCTGCCATTGAACTGGAGAAGCTCCTTAGAGCAGAGGAGATGAAAGGGAATTATGTTGATAGTGAATATCATGAGAAATAGTTTTCACTGGCTGAAGGAATGATAACCAGAGGACACAGATGTAAGGTGACTGCGAAAAGAATCAGAAGCAACAAGAGGCAAAACTCATCATAGGATTTGGAATGCACTGTCTGATAGGGTGGTGGAAACAGCTTTGATAGTCATAGTTAATGGATACATGGTTGAGGTGAGATAACAGAATTGCAGGGATGTGGATAAAGAACATGGAAGTGAGACAAAATAGTTAGCTCTTTGAAAAAGCCAGCGGAGGTCTTTTGAACTGAATGGTCTACGTTAATTTTGTCCTGTTCTATGTTTACATGACTTTTTCAAACCCCACAAGAAATCCCAAAATAATTTGACTGCCATTGAAATACTTTTTGAAGGGCTGAAATATGTAGGCGCTATTATAATGGAGGAAGGGCAAGAAGCATCCTGTATATCACCTACTCTTCAAAACATTCTACAACTCTTTGCAATGCCATGAAGTTGTGAAAGGCACAACAGAAAGGAAAGTTCTTCTTATCCATGCAGCAACTATCTTGTTTTGAAGCAGATCATTCACAAAAAATTGGTTCAACAGCCCATTGTTTTGTTTTAAGTCCTGCTTGTCCTTTAAGCAAACCCTAAAGTACGCTGACAGTCCTTTAAAAAGTAGATGAATTGCTTTAATTTTGCCGGACTAAAGGGAAAGGGCAGTGAAGTGGGGCTGACTACATTGTTCTTGCAGAGTGTTAGCATAAACAATACTGAGCTTCCTCTGATAGCACCTTCCAAACACTTCGCATCCGCCACCTAGAAGCATTTTCTTCAGGTTTCCCCTCAATCCACACCCCCTCCTGATGTGAAACTATAATGCCATTCCTTCACTGTCACTGGGTCAGAATCCTGCAGCTCTCTCCCTAACAACAATGTGGATGTCCCTACAGCACAAGGACGACAGTTGGTTCAAGGAGACAGCTCAACATCACCATCTCCAGGGCAAATAGGGACGGATATTAAATACTGGTCTGGTTAGCAACATCCACATCCCATGAATGAATTTTAAAAAAAATCTGTCTATGTTGTATCTGCTGCACCAAATACAATAGCTCTGATTGCATGAGAGTTTGCCTGATAAATCATAGCTGATTGTAAAATATCCCTGAAGAAGGGTTATACCCGAAACATTGACTTCTCCACCTCCTGATGCTGCCTGGCTTGCTGTGTTCTTCCAGCCTCCTGCCTGTCTACTTTGGATTCCAGCATCTGCAATTCTTTTGGCTCTGAAAAATATTTCTGGCAGTCTTGTGACCAGATCCTGGTTTAACAGTGTCAAGAGGTATTAGGCCCTTAAGTCCATTAGAATATAGATTATATGCAAGAAGATCTGTACCTGGAAGTTTTGCAATTTACCTTCTCATGAATTTTGCCTCACTCATAATCTCTTGAGCAAAGCTTTTCCCACCATTCCCACACATAATCGCACAGCATACACTAATCCATTGTTCATACATTCAATAATGATATAGTCGGTTGAGATTCAGTGGGTGCTGTGAATGACCCTTCTAATCTTTTTACTCATGAGATATTGTTGTGTCAATTCTCCTGGCTGTACATGAGGAACAATATAATAGTGCTGTGCACTTGGGAATAACTGAGCAGATTTGAAATTCAGCTTCATCTCCTGTCACCTGGGACCACTTGGTTTATATTTTCGATGTATCTTGGTTGATTTAATGAAAAACTTCCCTAAGCTCTGGAATCCCTCCCCACATGTTTCTTTGTCTCACCTGCTCTCTCTTTTCAGAATTCCCTCAAAATCAAGCTCTTTAATTAAGCCTTTGGCCACCAACCTACCATGTCCTTCTAAGGATCAGCATCAAATTGAAGCGTCCATGTTGTAGGTCCAAAGTAAATGAAATTTATGATTGCTGCTGTTTAAGTTATTTTGAATTATAGTAAAGAATGCTGACACTCCTGGGCATGATTGAGGAAGCGACTCAACTGACTTTCAGTTGAGAAATTAAATGGACACCCCATCTGCCTGTTTGGTGGATCAAAAGGATTAGGACACTATTTTGCAGATGAACAGCAACATTTATCTCCAGTGCTCTAGGCAATATTCATCCCACAATCAACATCTTTGAAGCAGATTATCTGATCATTACCACATTACTGTCTGTGTGAACTTGCAGTGCATTAATGGCTGCTGCATTTCTTATGCTCCAACAGTGGTTAAACCTCAAATGTGCTTCATTAACTGTAAAGGGCTTTCAGATGTCTGGTTTTTATTTGTTCTTGGGATGCTGGCACCACTGCTTAGGTCAGCATTTATTACCCATCCCTAATTGCTCAAAGGCATTTAAGAGTCAACCACATTTCTGTGAGGCTGGAGTCACGATTAGACTGGATAAGGTAAAGATCATAGATTTCCTTCCCTAAGGGACATTAGTGAACCAGATTGGGTTTATCCAACAATTGGCAATGATTGCTTTTTATCCCAGGTTTTTAAAAATTGAATTCAAATTTCACCATCTGCAATGTGCCAACATTCCCCAGAGTTTGAGGCTTTGGAATTACTGGTCTGGTGACATTAGCATTACACCATCAGCTCCACCATATTTTGTAGCCATTGAAAGCATCCTATAAAAAAGCAAGTCTTTCTTTTGGATTTTCTAATCCACAGCAATTGCTGATCCTTCACCCGGTTATTTATTCTGCCCTACAACTGCAACCCTTCTCCTCGATGCATTGACTCCTTATCCCATACCTCCAAGATGCCAGGGCCCTTGATATTAAATGTCAGAATGCTGTTCCACCAGGGGGCAGCAGCAGGGCTGGAGTAAACACAACAGAGGCCTGTTGCTTGACTAATGCCGATTCAGTCAGCATTGTGTGACTGTGCATCAGGAGTTCAGTTTAGCTCAGTTGGCTGGATGGTTGGTTTGTGAAGCAGTGTGATGCCAACACTGTGGGCTGAATCTCCATGCCAGCTGAGGTTACCATGAAGGGATCTCTTTCTCAACCTTCTCCCTTGCCTGAGGTGCGGTGTCACAAAGCTAGTCCCTTTTTCCTAAAAGCTGTCCTTGAATTTTTTCAGAGGGGTAATTAACCGGGCCGGACTCTGATCAGTCTGGTTTGGTACAGAGATGAAAAGGATTTTGAGAGGTCTTTTGTTTTTAAACAGATGAGACGTCAGGCCAAAGTAGTTATGTTTTAGAAGTGACCTGTATAATGAAAAGGGAGTGGTCATCTCTAGCTGTGCTGAGCTGAGCTGTTTTTAGTTCATCTTGAACTGGGAAGTTCAACAGGGAGCTGTGTGGAAACTCTCTTTTTTTCTGCCCTTCAACATCAACCTGTAGCATGTGCTCCATTTATACTGGGTTTTAGAGGGAGTTTGCTTATTGGGACTGTTGTGTATACTCAGAACAGCATAACTAAGTTGAGCTGGATAGATTGAGTTTTGTAGGGGTTCTTTATTCTGTTCTTTGTGTATCATTGTGTAATTTTGTGAATAATTTTTTTGTCTGTTTTAAAATCTAGTAGTCAACAGAGTTATCTTACTCTGGGTAATTTTCACTGTGCACTTACTGAAACAAATTGCAAAGTTAGGTCTTGGGTTGCCTGCTTAAAAATGTTTTGAGTGGTCTGGTCTAGTCCATAACAACGGGGACTCTCAGGTTAAATCAGCACCAGGCGTCTCTCTTTCTAATGAGAGAGCAGCCCTATGGTCTGGTAAGACAATGGTGACTTGACTTGACTGGGTGTCAATCTCCATCATGCACTCTGGGATTATCTTTCCTACTTTAACCCAGGAGCATTGAAGCTATTTGTCCCAGTCATTGGCTGCACTCAGCTAAACGAGCATAGAATGGGAGTTGAACCTGTAACCTTTCTGGTTTGCAAGGTCCAGTCACTAACAGGAAAAATCTTGGTGACCCACCAGATATTGAGAGGATGTCCCACTCATAGGGAAATAGCTTCAAATTTAGAGGCAAAGAGGAAACTGGGTGCACTTCTACATGATCTGTTAAAGGTTAGCCTATGAGTATAGAAAGTGACAAAAGGACTGGTAGCTTTTATGGTAAAACAATAGAATCAGGCAGGCGGCTGTTGGTATGGTTGCAATGTCCCAGGGCTAGTTACTAATCCAGAAGGTGTTCTGGAGTTCAAATTCTCACCATGGCAAATGGTGAAATTTGAATTCAATACAAATCTGGAATTAAAAAGTTATTCGATTTGTGATCAGTAATGTTCATGCCACTTGATGGGGTATACCCTGGCAGCATAACTGAGGGCTCTGGGTGGAGGGTGTTCTTGCTTGTTGCCTGACACAGTGACTCCCACCACCTCCATGCCCACCCCCCACTCCTGTGATGACCCCTCCCACCCCTTGCTCTACCAAGACCTGCCTGAGTGATAACAGTGAGTCTGTCTCACTTACCTGCTTCTCTGACCTCCGTTGCTGGTTTGGTCTCCAGTCCTGGAAGTGTCCAGTATTCCAGCCTGTCTCACCAGCCTGATTGCCTGCCAGCTATTCAATGTGAGGCATTGTCCCTCATGGGCAGGGGGAATTGGGTGGAGGGGGATGGTGCAGGTGAGTAATGTTGAACCCTGACCTCAGTCAAATTATTGCCTTCCAGGGTAAGAGGCACTGACTTCCCAGCGTTCAGCAAGTCATTGACTCTGCGTTAAATCCTGCTCTCGGACACAGTCAATCATTTGTTTACAAACAATCACTTTTGCTCACGACATATGGGTGAGTCCTTTAGAACTCCTTGTCAAAGGACTTGGTGCGATTCATTGATAGAACCACAATATTAAGATTTATAGTGGAGTGACTGAGGTCAACAAAGTAACATTAGTCAATTGAAAACAGTCTGCATGTCAGGCACAGCATTTGTGAAGGGAAGAAAGAAGTCAATGTTAGAGATGTTGCCCTTCATCAGAACTAGAAAATACTGCGTCTCATCCCCTGGAGCATTTTCTGGTTCTGATAAATGGCTGTGTTTGTGATATTGACTTGTAAAATTATAGAGTGATATGGCTGAGATGGAGCCTGTCCTAGAAACACAGAAAATAGGTGCAGGAGTAGGCCATTCGGCCCTTCGAGCCTGCACCACCATTCAATAAGATCATGGCTGATCATACAATCTTGATATTCCATTCTTGCCCCTTCCCCACACACTCTTGATCCCTATAGCTGCCAGGGTCACGCCCCCGTTCCCTCTTGAATCTATCTAATGAACTGGTTCCAGCAGCTTCCTGTGGGAGAGAATTCCACAGGTTCACAATTCTCTGAGTGAAGAAATTCTTCCTCATCTCAGTCGTTAGTGGCTTAACCACTATTCTTAGACAGCCGTGCCTGTATTGGTCTGTTGGTCCCACCCCCACGCAGTTCTGTGTGCTATTATACTTCATCCATTCATTTCGGAAAGTTACCCAACTAACTCTATTTTCACCATCCTTTCATTCTAGATCATAGCTAATTGTGCTAAAAGAAAAATGTTTTCATCTCACTCCAGGGCCTTTTGTAAATTACTGTAAATTTCTGTCCTCTGGCCACTGAGACAGTTGAAGAATTTTTTTTCATTATTGACACTCTTTATGAGTTTGACTTCTCTCTCCAGGCTGCTGTCCTTGACTTGCTAAGAGTTTGCAACATCTTCTGTTTCTGTTTCAGATTCCCAGCACTGACAGTATTTTAGCTTTTGACAACCATCAGTTTGGACAAGAATGATTGAGTGATTGTCGTTCAGTACCAAGTCTCTTTCTAGTACTTGTGATGTAACAAATGTACATTACATTTACCCCAAAGAGTGCAAAATATCGATTATAGAATAATTATTGTCTAAAATTGTTTGAATGGTGCATATATAATTAAAAACAATTCCCATGCAATATAAGAGGAAAAATGTGAAGTTTCCACTTTGGAAGGAGGAGCAGATATGCAAAATATTAACCAAATGATAAGAGGTTAAAAAGTGTGGAGGATAAAGGGACCTGGATATCCTCATCAATAAGTTATTGAAGGTTCATTTGTAGCTAGCAGGTAGGATACACTTTATCACATGAAGGTTTGAATACAGGATTAGCAGTCTTGCTGCAATTGTATAGACTGCACTTGGAGCACTGTAGTTTTGGTCCCTTATCTTAGGAAGGATATTATTGCCCTAAAGGGAGACCAAGCTTGTTTTTAGACTGTCCTATGAAGAGAGATTGGTAAAACTGGGGAAACTGGGTCTGTATTCTCCAGAGTCTTTAAGAATGAGAAATGATCTCATTGAGACTTACAAAACACTTCAAAGGTTAGACTAAGTAAGTTCAGGTAAAATGTTTCCCCTGGGTGGGGCATCGAGACCAAGGGATACAATCACACCATAAGGGGGAAATAACCAAGGGCGGAGATGAGGAAGGTGGTGAATCGCTGGGATTATCTACTCCAGAGTGTTGTAGCAGAACAGTCCTTGAATATATTTAAAGTAGAGATTGTTTGAATGATCTACACTGACACCTTCTCATGAACTTGGTTCAAAATACATATCTACTTACAGAAGTCAAAACGACACACAAATGTCTCCCTATGCGTACAACATTCTTTTCCAGCAATTGTGAATACAGTTGAAGCACTCTGTTTTTATTAATTTATCTGTCAAATTTATTGAACTCTACTGTAATTGAAACGCAAGCTGTTTGACAGTAGACAGCCTACCCATGATTCTGAGATGCTTATCAGACAATACATGTAAAAAGGAGGGAAGACTGATCCCATTTCTTTAAGACTTTTTATGGGCTCAGGAAGTCCGAAAGTGTTTAACTGTTTATGAAGCTTTCTTTGCTGCAATGCCTCATGTAGGTTACAACTTGCTTGCACTTTTGCATTACTGTCTTCCATTACAAGGAGAATGTCTTACCCTTGCAGTCACTTGTGTTATGCTCAGAGGTCTCATAGAAGTCATCTCACTCTTCCTCATACAGTTCCATTGCCTGTACATGTGCAAACTTTGTCCTAAATCTAGCAGAGTCTTAGAGATATACAATCAGATACAGACCCTTGGGTCCAACCCGTCCATGCCGACCAGATATCTTAATCTAATCTCGTCCCATTTGCCAGCACTTGGCCAATATGCCTCTAAACCCTCCCATTCATATATCCATCCAGATGCCTTTAAATGTTGAAATTGTACCAACCTCCACCACTTCCTCTGGCAGCTCATTCCATACACACCACCACACTTTGAAGGAAAAATTTCCCCCTTAGGTCCCTTTTTGTATCTTTCCCCTCTCACCCTAAACCTATGCCCTCTAGTTCTGGACTCCCCAACACAGGGAAAAGACCTTGTCTATTTATCCTATCCATTCCCCTCATGATTTTATAAACCTTCATAAGGTCGCCGCTCAGCCTCCAACGCTCCAGGGAAAACAGCCCCAGCCTGTTCAACCTCTCCCTGTAGCTCAAACCCTCCAACCCTGGCAACATCCTTCAGCAGCTTCATCAGGACGAAAGGCCTACTCCAGCTCTTACTTCTTATGTTCTTGACAGTTTTCTTTTGCAGCAATTAAACTACAAAAAAGGACTTGTGTGGGGGAATCAATGAATTGTCCTTGATTTATGAACATCCAAGTTACAAATGTGATCTCACAGAGGGGTGTAATTTTAAAGATCCAATATGGGAACATTTCCTGTACTTACAAACAGCACCTTTACATTGTCCTGTATTGTGTCCTGACTTACGTACAAATCCACTGGAAAATGGAGCCCAGAATGTATTCGCAACCTGGGGTCTGCCTGTACTTGTCAGAAAGAGACATTGCCATTCTCACAGGGAGAATGAGGCACAGTAATCTTTTTCAGTTCGAATCACAAGCACAGCAAGTGACCTCGAGATTTTAAGAGAATCAAGGAATCTGAAATAGTGCAGCCAAGTGGGGTTGAAGTAGATGATAAGCCACAATCTTGTTTGCTGGGACACCAGATTTGAAGATCCAATGGTCTACGCTTTCCTTTCTTCATTCTTTTATGGGAAGCAGACTCTGTTGGCAAGAGTGGCCCTTCCCTAAGTGTCCTTGAATGGGTGGCATGGTACACAACTTCAGAGGGCAGTCCGGAGTCCACCAGAATGGCAATGTTCCTCCTGAAAGGACGTTAATGAACTAGATGGGGTTTTACAACAATCACATTGGGGAGGTGATGGTCTACTGGTATAATTGCTGGATTAATAATCTAAAAAAGCCAGATTATGTTGTGGGGACCAAAACAGATGGTGGAATTTGAATTCAATAAAATAACCTGAAATTAAGAGTCTAATGATGTCCATTGTCAATTGTCATTAAAACCCACCTGCTTTCCTAATGTCCTTCAGGGAAGGAAACTGCTGTCCTTACTTGGTCTGGCCTTCATGTGACTCCAGACCCACAAACCATGTTAACTCTGGCTGGCTGGGCCATTTCCAGACACTCTGTTTCAGGGCAATTAGGGATGGGTAATAAATGCTGCCACTCAGACCCACATCTCATGATGGAATTTAAGAGAAGATAAGTTTACCATTGCTATTACTGAGACTAGCTTTCAATGCCATATTTGTTAACTCAATTCAACCGCCCCCTTCTGCCTTGTTGGGACTTGAATCCCTGTCTGTAGAAGTGTGAGCCACTGGGTTATTGAAGGAGTTGGAGCTAAGAGATGCCAGCTAGGCATTCACAAGGATAGCAGCTCTTCAGTTCTTAGAGCTGCCCCTGGGTAATGTGGTCACTGCTGGGATTGTACAGCAATGGACACTACCCTTGCAGCAAGGCAAGTAGGGTGAATGTTTGCCAGGGCCAGCCAGGCATACCCTAGTGAATAACTTGGTTGATAAGCCCGGGGAGGAGGTGGGCATAGACGTTAGCCATCCTCTATTAGCGGGTGATCCCTGGGGCTTGAGGGTGGGATCTCTCACCTTATCCCAGGGGTTTGCCAGAATTCACCAGGCTGTCCGCCAATCCTGCTGGGAGGGCCTCTTGAAATTCCAGCTCTAATTAGCACAACATCCACTTTTCCTTCTGCTGGCAGACTGCCATGAGATGAGATGGAAACTTCATCCCCTGCCTCCGATCACCATTATACCAGCTACCCTGGCTCCTTGCTTACCCCTGCAAGGCTGGTGAAGCCCCAGACAGCGTTTACACAGAGCACAGCTGCACATGAAGGGCTTGGACATGACAGACAATGTACTGTAATCTTTTACAAGGCCAACTTTGGAGATGGTTGGATCACTTTAAACTTTCTCCCTTAAAAGATCCAAGATTCTTTCACTGGTATTTATCGGGGAGCATCGCTCTTACACACAGAGGGAAGTTTCAATAACTTGAACACAACAGCATCATTTGAATAAAGTTCCATTAAGTTCCAAAGCCATGATTTTATTTAGCCAATGCTTATTCCATTAACAGAGAAAGTACTCTATACAGAATTATGTCACACTTGAGAAACAAGCAGTTGCTAATTCTGGCTGTAGTGCAGATGCAATTCACAGTCTGTTTTCTTTGGGTCTTTAATTGTACTTCCTTTCTGTGAACTTTGATTACATTCTTGCTGTCAGATGGAAATATCCTGCAAACAGTCTTTCAAATCTTCACCATTGCTCGCCTAAAAGCAGCACCTCTTTCTGGGACACAGTTCAGAGGGAGACAGTAGCCAGTCAAAAGCAAAGATTTTGCCAGACCTTTTGACTGCCGAGGGGCAATCTCAGCAAAGCTGATGTGCTCCTCCCTGAGCATCCATGTCTTCATTCAATCCCAACAGGAGGTTGTCAAAGGTAGTGATCAGGAGCAGAAAGTCTTTGCTAATAACCTCCTGACACCCGTTGCCCATGCACGCTCCAGCACACAGAGGTGCTCAGAACAAATGTGAGCTTCCAACTGCTGCCCCAGGGTGAGGTTAAATTACTCTGTACAAACTGGGACTTGAACATACTCCAAAACTCAAGGCTTACTTGATATGCTTTATACAATGGTCTCATTGCAGAACCAATGAGTGACAGTACATATTTTTACTAGCGTAACATTTGAGAATGGGGATTACAATTTTTGCTTTAACAAAGTATTTCTTTTCTTAAAAATAAAAGAAATTCACAAAAAAGTGACTCAAGTACAAATGCGATACAATATTCAGTCATCCACTGGTGTAAGCTATTCCTATACAAGTCAAAGTCTTTTGGACAGCAGGCGGTTAAAAGAATTAGAAACAAAAAAACAGTAGAAATACTTCTCGTGCACTCTACCCAAAGGCAGGCCCAATGGCCCAGTGCTACGACTTCCAAGGGAATGGCAAGGAGGTAGCTACTGAACCTACCAAGGCCGAGTGGGCAATGAACCCAATAGTGTTGGCACCAATTCTTGGAAGCTAGCCATCCAGCCAACTGAACAAACCAGCCACTACAAGTCCGAGTTGTTGTGACAACACCCTCTCATTATTAAAGCTATTCTAACTTTCTTTCCTTTAAATGGCTGACCAGGAAACTCTCCCACACTGACCTCCTGCCATTGGAGTGTATTGGAAGGGTTTTCAGGTTGACATGTGGCCTTTTTGGCTGCATTACAAACAATTCCAATTGCCATCAAATCAGAATGGAACTCAAACCCAGGGCTTCTGGCTCCGAGGCTGGGACACTACCCACTATGCTACAAGGAAAAGAAATACAAGATTGCATTTTGGCAATTTTATCTCCATTTTTTCCTTTCCACTGTCCTGAGTATCTGATTCCAGTAATGGTATAATCAGCCTCCGAATTCTTCTCCAAGTGGTCACTCTGCTGAGAGTTGGAAGTCTATGGAAACGTGTCAGTTAATGTAGAGTTAAACAACAGGTTGATCCTGCTGCAACTCTAAATTAGGCAAGAGCATCTTTCCAGGTTAATGTTTAAGAAAGGGAACTCTGTTTGTTTCCTTCCAGGCTGTTGGATTCTGCAAATGAAAGGATGTTAAGAGCACAGACTGATGTGTACCCACTATCCCTAGCCTGCATGACAAACCTACAAGTGACTGTATCAAATGAACCATTAAATGAAGCAACCTTTAGAATGCAATAATTGACTAAATTCTGCAAATACATTTTGCAGTACAATACTGAATTTTAATGTAAGCCAGACTTTGATGGATAGAAATTCTTACAGCAATGGCTACCTGAAGACTTATTCAGCTTTAGTGTAATTAATACACCTCTCCAACAGTCTGGGACAATTCACGTTTGACAATACCATCACTTTCTAATTGAGAGTTGTCAAATTCAGCAGAGGCCCTCACTAACTTCACAAGGTGGACAGATCAAACTTTGATATTTGGCATAACAGTTCCACAATATAAGGAAATACCTTTGATAACTATGGCATCAATATTTACAAGATAATCTTCCAGGCAAAATGCATTGATATATAATTATTAAATAAATACCTGATTGAGCAAAGTATGTGTGTACTGCAACCAATTTAGTGGCTTAAGCAGTGCAGGCTATCAAGCAAATAGGCTTTTATAATTTGGCAAAAATATTACTTTTGAAAAGCAGTACATTTTTTGTGAAATGACAATTCCTTCAATGAAACATGTCAGAGTGGATTTCCAACATTTAGCACTCCCATAACATGATTTCAAATTAACTTTCCTCTCAGTTGATATTCATCAACCTCCAGGCACTCAACTAATTCAATAATCATAGTAAGAAATAGAGCATCCATTTTGCAAACAGCAAATACTCAAAACAATGTATGTAGAATTGGTCTGAATGAATCTAGCTTGATGAACTGTTTCTTCACTTTTCCTGATCACCTGCTCAGTCTGTCTTGAATGGTATCCTCAAAATAGAAGCATGTGCTTGTAAGAAACACAGGGAGATGAAAGTTAATGAAAATTTCATTGGGTAGGAAACTTTAGATAAAGTGAAATAACCTTTCTAATAAAAAAAACCCACTTTAAACAATAGGGACATTAGATATCATAGAGATATCTAGCACGGAAGCAGACCCTTCAGTCCAAATTCATCCAAGCCAACCGAATATCCTAAATTAACCTCGTCCCATTTGTCAGCATTTGACTGACAGCCCTCTAAACCATTCCTATTCATATATCCATTCAGCTGTCTTTAATTGTTGCAATTGTACCAGCCTCCACTACTTCCTCTGGAAGCTCATTCCATGCACACACCACCTTCTGCGCGAAAAGTTGTCCCTTAGCTCCTCTTTAAATCTTTCCCCTCTCACCTTAAAACTGTGCCCTCTCGTTTTGGACTCCCGCAACCCGGGGAAAAGACCTTGTCTATTTATCCTATCCATGCCCCTCATGATTTTATAAACCTCCATAAGGTCACCCCTCAGCCTCTGATGCTCCAGAGAAAACAGCCCCAACCTATTCAGCCTCTCCCTATTCTTTACATAGAAGACACTAAAGCTTCAGTCACACTGTCTGGACTCTGTTTATATGAAGGAATTTCAGGTGTGGAACTAGTGTGAAAATAGGGCCATTAGTAAGTGCTTACTGCACAAAAAGAGACCATTCATCTTTCCTGGTCCATACTCTGCTGTAGGCTCCACAAAAGCATCCCCCCATCTGCATCAATATGTCCATGTGACTCAAGTGCAGTTTTTAAACTCAATTCTGGACTTCAATGGCTAGACTAATATTTTAGAGCCCAGCTGGAGAAGGTGTTGGGGAGCAGGGGAAATCAGATCTTCCTAACTCCTCAAGACTGGCTCCCTGTAGAATGAGTTGTCCAAATCAATGGAGCACAGCTCCAGTCCAGCGTGAAACTAGGCTTAGAAAAGGTTTGCCGAGCCGCATGAACACTTCAAGTTTTTAAAAAGTCAATAAAGTGTACGCACTCATGTCTGCTCCTGTCAAGAAACAAAAAGGTCATCAACCTGAAATTTTAACTCCTCCCACCAGGGGGTGGTGTGGAGGTGGTGAGCTGTCAAATGGCCCTGTTGGATGCTAAAACATTGGTGACAGGTCTTTGGAGCAACCCTGCAAGCCTGAAGAGGGAAGTGCGGGAGCAGAAGATCTAACCTTTCCTGATACAGACAAGAGAAGCCCTCCTGCTGTTCCAGTACACTGGTAAGAGCTTCTTCTATTTCCAGATCCACATCCTTATGTTTTCACCTAAAAGAAAAAAACAAAGCAACTCCCCACCAGTAACAGTTGTGGCTGTGTGCACCCGTCCTCAATCTGTAGAATAAAGACAAACATTCTTGCCACTTGCTCTAAAGAGGTAAAAAAATTCTGATTGTGGGTAAGCCGTCCTGCCTTTCTTTAAAGGCCCATGCTTTAATTCCTGAATGGGATGGGTTAAAATTTCTCCTAGATGCACCTCAACTTTGTCTGGCAAGCAAAGAGAGGTCTGCAGTATAACTGCAGTCTTGCTGGCCTGCACTTAACCCTTTACAGTGACTTGCATCAGCCTTGCAGTTTCTTATAATCAGTTTTGATGACTTGGTCACAAACTATTAGTAAGCGAGGAATGTTGGTATGGTTGTGGATTGTATTGTATATAAATAAAGCACCTGTCCTTGAAAGCAGAAGAATGATTAATAACCAAGGTGTTTTATGCCACCTCTAATTTCTTTCGAACAAATTAAAGTTTCTGATTCTGAAAAGATCTTACTACAAACTGGAAGGACATAGCTTAACCATCTCATCAGAAAACTGTCCGGCAGTCAATGATTACAGAAATGCAGACAATGTTACAAGAATGCAAAATTATAAAAGTTCAGAACAATTGTATCCTGCTGCAAGTTTTAGGTGAAATCTTCATATTTCCCATTGATATGTTTGAAATGTCTTGTGCTGTATCTTCCAATGTCATACATGTCCACATTTTCAATACAAGTACATATGCCAGTATGCCATTATACAACTTACTTTAGTGAAGATATTTTACCATAAATATTGCACTGTTTAACAGAGAGCATATTTAATATCTGCATTGAGTGAATTATGATAAAACAAAAGACTTGTATTTAAATATAATAAAATTCTAAAAGGTTCCTGTAGTGCAATTCAGAATGTCAGCATTATCGCGATTCTATTCTCTTGTTCACACTTATGCAAAAAAGCTTAACTTAACTACGCCACTTAGGTGCATCAAGTATGGTGAATGTACCATCCCCTTGTACAGAACTGTGTGGAAAAAAAAATCAAAGTACTAAAACGTACAATGTGCGAGATAAATGCAGACAGATTAATGTCCCTAAAAACAAGATTCAGTAGATTGGTCTCTCTTTCTCTTTATCATATGTGAAATGACAGGAAAATGCATTGTTACCATAGAGTTGGCTTACAGTTAGCATCGTTTGAGTCGTATGAGTTTTTGGAAAGCCTGTTTGAAGTCCTCATTGAAAGCTGTGTATATGACAGGATTGATGAGTGAATTTAAATAGCCGAGCCACGTGAAGAGGTCAGAGAGCACAGGATGAAACCAGCATGCCTCTTTGCAGATGCCCATTACCAAGGCCACCACAAAGAAAGGGAGCCAGCAGAAAATGAAAGCGCCAAGGATGATCCCTAGGGTTTTGGTGGCCTTGCGCTCTCTAGCTGCACAGATCCTCTTTCTCTCCAGGACGCTATCGGACACTTTGACTTTGATGTGGTTCAGGTAGACAGGAGATTCACTGGAATGAGGGAGAGTTTCCTGGCTGTTAAAGCCAACGGAACACAGGGAAGATCCGGTTGATCCACTTATGAGTTGTACCGTGGTGAAGCGCTTTCCGAAGGCCGAGGGCGGTTTCTGAATCCTTGATCGGGCTGCCATGTAAATTCTGCCGTACAGTATAATTAGCAGCACGCTGGGGATGTAAAAGGCTCCAAAAGTGGAGTAGATGGTGTAGAATATCTGGTCGGTGTTGACTACACATTCCTTGAGTTCATCAAGAGCTTTTGATTGCCTCCAGAATAGTGGCGGGATGGAGATGCAGATTGAGATGACCCAGACTACAGCTATCATCAGGCCTGCTCGACCCGGTGTGCGACGCTTTGTGTACTCCAAGGCGTCAGTGATGGCCCAGTATCTGTCCAGAGCAATGACACACAGGTGCAAGATGGACGCAGTACAAAACGTGATGTCAGAAGATAGCCAGATGTCACACATGATCTGTCCTAGAGTCCAGGTCTTGATGACAGTGTAGACAATGCTGATGGGCATCACCATAATAGCCACCAGGAGGTCTGTGACAGCCAGCGACCCAATGAGATAGTTGGCGGGAGTATGGAGCTTCCTCGTGAGGCAAATGGTGACAAACACAAATGAATTGGAGAGGATGGTCGCCAAGGTGATGATGCCCAGAACGACAGACAGTGAAATCCTCAGCCCTAACTGACTGTTTTCATTCCAGGTGATTAGCATTGCCGAGGAATTTTCTGAGGAATTAGTTATTGTACCTGGAAGAGAAACTAAAGTGGAAGAGTTATCGTGGTCCATCGTCAGTGAGATCGGTTGGGCAGATCTGAATAAGAGTCATTGTTTGTTTCCAGCCCAGTTTGCATGCAGCACTGCTATCATATTCTTGACAAAAACTAAAGGGCAACTGTTGTCATTCCTGCTTAGACTCATGGTTGATCCATCTTCACAGCCAATATTTCAAATCTATTTCATGAAAAAGAAGAAATCCAACTTATAATGTTATAAACCTGATACCAAAAGTTTCCACACTGTAAGTAATCTAATCTAATCTAATCTAATCTAAATAGTAGCACTCCTAATTGAGGTTATTTTAACAGTGTCAAAAGTGTGGTGCTGGAAAAGCACAGCAGGTCAGGCAGCATCCGAGGAACAAGAGAATCGACGTTTTGAGCATAAGACCTTCATTGAAATGTCAATTCTTCTGCCCCTCGGATGCTACCTGACCTGCTGTGCTTTTCCAGCACCACACTTTTTGACTCTGATCTCGTGCATCTGCGGTCCTCACTTTCTCCTAGTTATTTTAACAGTGCCTATTACTACAAGTTGAGATCATCTGCATTGAAGTCAAAACTTCTATAGCTGAAGTGCAGATATACTGAGGGAACTTGCATGTCTCATAGAAAAGGATAATTGGACATTAACAACATTTTAAAAAATGTAATACAGTTTCTAGTGATCAACAAAAAATTTATTTCATGCCTTTCACAATTATAGGATGTCCCAAAAACACTTTACAGTGAATTAATCATTTTCCTCCCTGATGTGATCACTGTTGTAACACAGGAAACACTGCAGCTAATTTGTGGACAGCACACTCCCATAGTGCAGAGTAATGTCTTTCAATGATGTTGTTCGAAGGAGGAATATTGGCTGGGACACCGGGAGAATTGGAATCCCAGGACAAATGTTTAATCTGAAGGAACACTACATTCCCTTGGTCAGCACAGGACTGTCAGCCTGGAGTTTATACTCATTTCTCTGGAGTTGGACTTGAACCCATAACCTTCTGACTCTGAGAACAGGGCTACCTATGGAACCACAACAGGCAGAATGTGTATAGTTGCCTGCAATCCTACTCTGAGGTATAAATTTCCTGACTGCACTGTTTACCTCTCCCATGCCTGGTTTTCTCAAGGATAAATAGCTTCTGGATCATCTGTTCTAGGAATTCTTGCTGTTTATTTAAATTCATCCCTTTGGCACAAGAGACAATTTTAAAAATCCAAGCGTAAAATCTGAAAGGAAAAAAAATAAGGTTTCTGAAGACAGTTAGTTCCCCAGTGGCTCGGAATCTCTCGGGACAGATGGGACTCACTCACCCAATGTGCTTATGCTAGCTCTTTCAAAGTGTTACCCAGTTAATTCCACTCCCTTCTCTTTCCACACATTCCAGGAAAAAAAGGCTTTTAGAACCCCTACACGGTGGAAGCAGGCCATTCGGCCTATCAAGTCCACACTGACCCTCTGCAGAGCATTCCACCCAGATACCCCCCTCCCCCCCATCCCTATAACCCTGCATTTCCCATGGCAAATCCACATAACCTGCACATCTCTGAACTGTAGGAGGAACCCAAAGGAAACCCACGCAGACATGGGGAGGATGTGCAAACTCTACAGAGACAGCTGCATCTTGAGAGCAGAATACATTGATTGCACAGTGTTTTTCACTGCAGAGCAACTTCATGGGGATTGCTGTTAATCTAAGGAAATCAGTAAGAATGTTCCGAGCACATTCTTTGAAAAGACACACCATCCTCACTACAAACAACAAAATCTCATAGAACCTGGGGAAGGATAGAATTTGTGAAAAACATCACATTAGCTTTAGATGAAGCACAGTCCAGAATCTGGAATTACTTCTCAAGTGTGACAACAAATGAACCCTTTGAGGGCTACAGCAGTTCACACAGACATGCCACTGTGAGGCAGAGATTAGGTAATCCACTTCATGACGGTGGTTTACGTGGATCTCTGAGCTGCAATGATCAAAATCATCATACTGAATGACATTAGCAGGAAGTCCCAGTCTCTGACCCACAGAGGATTATAGACTCTGAGACAAACGAGACAGGATAAATAACCCAGGGCCTGGTGTAATGATCTCCAGTTCACATTCCAGCTGGCAATTTGAGTACTGGAATTCAGCCGAAGGTCTGGGAATAATACTGTTCTCAGTTAAAGTGATCTCGAGTTGAGGGATTGTCACAACAAGCAAACTGGTGCTCTCAGGCAGGAAATCTGCCAGCCTTACCCAGGCTGGAGTCCTGGGTTCAAGTCCCACCTCCTCCGGAGATGTTCATAGTCACTGCATCCCTAAATGGGTGGATTAAAAAAAAACATTATCCCTCCTGGTTTGTGTGAGATCTTCGTTTCAATCCGATTGACACTCTACAGCTCTGAATGAAGAGCCTAACATTAAAACACTGGCTGAAAGACCAGGGCCAGACAGTGTCAGCTTTACCAGTGAGGCTAACAGAGTTAATTTAACAAAAAAAAGGCATAGCGCTTTAAACATTAAAGAAGTGATTGGGAGCAAAACGTGGGGCTCCACAGTCACAGAAATGAAGAGTGATGAGACCTGTTTTACTTAACGGCAACCTGGCAAGCTGGAGTGGTAAAAGATTAAATATTCACACGGCGACAGTATCCTGAAGGAAACCTACCCTCACCGAGGAAACAAATCCCTCAGCGCTCGAGAGGTGGCAGACTAACAACGAAACCTCAGTGTTGGAGCAAGTACCCAATTAGCAAAGATAAAGAAACCAAACTCTCAATGTTCGTGTTTTCAGACCGTGACGATTTTGGGACAAAAAGACAAATAATTCCCCTTGTAAACGGACGGAACTAGTTTCACTTTGTGGGGGGTGGGGAGAGAATCTGACAGGCACAAGCCAAGGCAGGTATTCAGGGACTGGAACAGAGCTTAGGGCTGCTGCAAACAAGTCCGATTCTCCCCGAATAAAATCACCAGAAAGTGACTGGGAAGTGGGGGACCGGACGAGCCGAAATCGCAACCTACAACAGGACCGACCTGCAAATGAACTGAACACCTAGCCCCTCCTCCCAAACAAAAAAAACCTGCAGAATTAAAGTTGCGAAAGAGAAACATGAAAACGAGAGGAGATATTAAACACTGAATTAATGGTTCAAAGCCGAAAGCGATTTTTAAACGATTAATTACAACGCGTTTCCGCACATTCTGAGCAAACATGTTCATGAGTTTTTAAGTGTATATTTCGAAAGCTAATGGGAGGTATACTTGCCAGTCTGGTTTCATTTATATTGACACATGCAAAAAAACAATTGGAGAAACTCAGCAGGTCCGGCAGCATTCGTGGACAGCATCTCTCACCCCAGCCTGATCCTCTGTTTTAGCTCCTTGTCCCAGGTTCTGTCAGTCCTCTCCAGCACAGAAACTTTTATCTGAGTATGCCCAGCACAGCCCCCGGTCTGGCTCGGTTTCTTGCCCAGTGCCCGGTGTACACCTCTCCCTAACCTGGGAGCACAGAGTCTGCTGTGGGCGAACAGAGCGATTCTCCATTAACATTCCCCACACTCTTCAATCATTCAGTGAAGCCGTCCCCCCCCCCCCCCCCCCCCGCCACCCCAGGTGAAACAGCGTGCCTACGATAGAATGAGAGAGTTAAAGGAGTCCCTTCTCTCTATCTCTCTCAATGGTCTTACCTCGCTCGGAAAAATTAAAGCCCACTCACAAGAGTTGTTGTTGCCTCAGCCTTACCCTACACAGGAGCCAAATGTACAGCCAATCACGAGGAGAGCGGTAGTACCCAGGGTAGCAGGACGGGACTATCTGCAGGCAGCTGCTCCGGTCCATCGCCTCTATCCCAAGTGGGACCAGGCAGATGCAGTGCTAGTGGAGTGGCGCAGTACTGTTTCTGTTGGACTGTGTCTGAGTCCCAGCTCTCACACTGGCCGAGGTGCACAGAACATGGGATCCAGCACGCACCGGGAACAGGAATGGACTGTATATTCAGCTCCCCTTTGCCTGTCTGTGTGTATGTGGAGAGAGATCTAATGCAACACTGGACCCGGTTAGTTTGTAAAGGGGAGGGGATGGTGGACTGCTATAATTAGAGAATGCCATCCAAACCCACTGTTGTGTATGTGGAAATGTACCGGGACCGTTCAAGGAGGTGAGTAAGCCAGACCCCCTGCGTGAATCATCATGCAGTTTGTGGGATCTTGCTGTGCGCACGTTTCGCTGCCGCCTCCCTCTGGCGTGAAGAACCCGCAAGAGCCGTTCATTGGCTGTGGAGTTGTTGGATTAGTGGTGCTGGAAAGGCACAGCAGTTCAGGCAGCATCCGAGGAC
>NC_057736.1:10234948-10237209 GCF_004010195.1 Chiloscyllium plagiosum | reverse complement strand
AGAGTGGGTTGCTGTTAGTATCGCAGTGAAGCACACTGGGAAGAGTGGGCTGTAGTTAGCATCACAGTGAGGCAGGCTGGGAAGAGTGGGCTGCTATTAGCACTGCAGTGACGCATGCTGGGAAGAGTGGGCTGCAGTTAGTATCGCAGTGAGGCAGGCTGGGAAGAGTGGGCTGCAGTTACTTTTGCAGTGAGGCAGGCTGGGGAGAGTGGGCTGCTGTTACTATCGCAGTGAGGCAGATTGGGAAGAGTGGGTTGCTGTTAATATCGCAGTGAGGCAGACTGGGAAGAGTGGGTTGCTGTTAGTATCGCAGTGAAGCAGGCTGGGAAGAGTGGGCTGCTATTAGCACTACAGTGACGCATGCTGGGAAGATTGGGCTGCAGTTAGTCTCGCAGTGAGGCATGCTGGGAAGAGTGGGCTGCAGTTACTTTTGCAGTGAGGCAGGCTGGGAAGAGTGAACTGCAGTTAGTCTCGCAGTGAGGCAGGCTTTGAAGCGCGGCTGCAGTTACTATCACAGTGAGGCAGGCTGACAAGAGTAGGCTACAGGTACTATCGCAGTGAGGCAGACTGGGTAGTGTAGACTGCTGTTAGTATCCCAATGAGGCATGCTCAGAAATGTGGGCTGCAGTTACTATCACAGTGAGGCAGACTGGGAAGAGTGGACTGCAGTTAGTATCACAGTGAGGCAGGCTGGGAAGAGTGGGCTGCAGTTAGAGTCACAGAGAGGCAGGCTGGGAAGAGCGAGCTGCAGTTACTATTGCAGTGAGGCAGGCTGGGAAGAGTGGGCTGCAGTTAGAATCACAGTGAGGCAGGCTGGGAAGAGTGGGCTGCCGTTACTATCGCGGTGAGACAGGCTGGGAAGAGTGAGGCATGTGGGAATAGTGGGCTGCTGTTATTATCGCAGTGAGGCAGACCCGGAAGACTGGGCTGCAGTTACTTTTGCAGTGAGGCAGGCTGGGGAGAGTGGGCTGCTGTTACTATCGCAGTGAGGCAGATTGGGAAGAGTGGACTGCAGTTACTATCGCAGTGAGGCAGACTGGGAAGAGTGAGCTACAGTTAGCATCCCAGTGAGGCAGACTGGGAAGAGTGGGCTGTAGTTACTATCGCAGTGAGGCACGCTGGGAAGAGTGGGCTGCAGTTACTGTTTCAGTGAGGCAGACTGGGAAGAGTGGGCTGCAGTTAGCATCCCAGTGAGGCTGGCTGGGAAGAGTGGGCTGCTGTTAGCATTGCCGTGAGGCAGACTGGGAAGAGTGGGTTGCTGTTAGTATCGCAGTGAGGCAGACTGGGAAGAGTGGGTTGCTGTTAGTATCGCAGTGAAGCAGACTGGGAAGAGTGGGCTGTAGTTAGCATCACAGTGAGGCAGGCTGGGAAGAGTGGGCTGCTATTAGCACTGCAGTGAGGCAGGCTGGGAAGAGTGGGCTGCAGTTACTTTTGCAGTGAGGCAGGCTGGGAAGAGCGAACTGCAGTTAGTATCACAGTGAGGCAGGCTGAGAAGAGTAGGCTGCAGTTACTATCGCAGTGAGGTAGACTGGGTAGTGTAGACTGCTGTTAGTCTCCCAATGAGGCATGCTAGGAAATGTGGGCTGCAGTTACTATCACAGTGAAGCAGACTGGGAAGAGTGGACTGCAGTTAGTATCACAGTGAGGCAGGCTGGGAAGAGTGTGCTGCAGTTAGTATCACAGAGAGGCAGGCTGGGAAGAGTGAGCTGCTGCAGGTATCACAGTGAGGCAGGCTGAGAAGAGGGGGCTGCAGTTACTATCGCAGTGAGGCAGACTGGGAAGAGTGGGCTCTAGTTGCTATCACAGTGAGGAAGGCTGGGAATAGTGGGATGCAGTTACCATCGTCATGAGGCAGGCTGGGAAGAGTGGGCTGCAGTTACTATCACAGTGAGGCAGTCTGGGAAGAGTGGGCTGCAGTTGCCATTGTCGTGAAGCAGGCTAGGAAGAGTGGACTGCAGCTACTATTGCAACGAGGCAGGCTGGGAAGTGTGGGCTTCTGTTAGCATTGCAGTGAGGCAGGCTGGGAAGAGTGGGCTACAGTGAGTATCGCAGTGAGGAAGGCTGGGAAGAGTGGGTGCAGTTAAGTTGAAGTGAGGCAGACTGGAAAGAGTGGGCTGCAGTTACTATCGCGGTGAGACAGGCTGGGAAGAGTGGGCTGCAGTTACCAACGCAGTGAGGCATGCTGGGAATAGTGGGCTGCTGTTATTATCGCAGTGAGGCAGACCCGGAAGACTGGGCTGCAGTTACTTTTGCAGTGAGGC
>NC_057736.1:10227587-10233607 GCF_004010195.1 Chiloscyllium plagiosum | reverse complement strand
AGGCTGGGAAGAGTTGGGCTGCAGTAGAATCACAGAGAGGCAGGCTGGGAAGAGCGAGCTGCAGTTACTATTGCAGTGAGGCAGGCTGGGAAGAGTGAACTGCAATTACTATCGCAGTGAGGCAGGCTGGGAAGAGTGAACTGCAGTTAGTATTGCAGTGAGGCAGGCTGGGAAGAGTGGGCTGCCGTTACTATCGCAGTGAGGCAGGCTGGGAAGGGTGGGCTGCTGTTTGCATCCCAATGAGGCAGACTGGGAAGAGTGGGCTGCTATTAGCACTGCAGTGACACATGCTGGGAAGGTTGGGTGGCACTTCGCATCCCAGTGAGGAAGGCTGGGAAGAGTGGACTGCAGTTAGTATCGCAGTGAGGCAGACTGGGAAGAGTGGGCTGCAGTTACTATTGCAGTGAGGCAGACTGGGAAGAGTGGGCTGCAGTTACCATCCCAGTGAGGCACGCTGGGAAGAGTTGGCTGCTGTTACTATTGCAGTGAGATAGGCTGGGAAGAGTGGGCTGCAGTTAGCGTCCCAGTGAGGCTGGCTGGGAAGAGTTGGCTGCTGTTAGCATTGCAGTGAGGCAGACTGGGAAGAGTGGGCTGTAGTTAGCATCACAGTGAGGCAGGCTGGGAAGAGTGGGCTGTTATTAGCACTGCAGTGACGCATGCTGGGAAGAGTGAACTGCAGTTAGTATCACAGTGATGCAGTCTGGGAAGAGTGGGCTGCAGTTACTATTGCAGTGAGGCAGGCTGGGAAGAGTGAACTGCAGTTCGTATTGCAGTGAGGCAGGCTGGGAAGGGTGGGCTGCAGTTACTATTGCAATGAGGCAGACTGGGAAGGGTTGGCTGCTGTTTGCATCCCAATGAGGCAGACTGGGAAGGGTTGGCTGCTGTTTGCATCCCAATGAGGCAGACTGGGAGAAGTGGGCTGGTATTAGCACTGCAGTGACGCATGCTGGGAAGAGTGGGTTGCACTTAGCATCCCAGTGAGGCAGGCTGGGAAGAGTGGACTACAGTTAGTATCGCAGTGAGGCAGACTGGGAAGAGTGGGCTACGGTTAGCATTGCAGTGAGGCAGACTGGGAAGAGTGGGCTGCAGTTGGCATCACCGTGAGGCAGACTGGGAAGACTGCACTGTGTTTACTATCACAGTGAGGCTGGCTGGGAAGGGTGAGCTGCTGTTAGTATTTCAGTGAGGCAGTCTGGGAAGAGTGGGCTGCAGTTACTATCGCAGTGAGGCAGACTGGGAAGAGTGGGCTGCAGTTACTATTGCAGTGAGGTAGACTGGGAAGAGTGGGCTGCAGTTAGCATCCCAGTGAGGCTGACTGGGAAGAGTTGGCTGCTGTTAGCATTGCAGTGAGGCAGATTGGGAAGAGTGGGCTGCTGTTAGCATCCCAGTGAGGCTGGCTGGGAAGAGTGGGCTGCAGTTGGCATCAGCATGAGGCAGACTGGGAATACTGCACTGTGGTTACTATCACAGTGAGGCAGGCTGGGAAGGGTGAGCTGCTGTTAGCATTTCAGTGAGGCAGTCTGGGAAGAGTGGGCTGCAGTTACCATCTCAGTGAGGCAGACTGGGAAGAGTGGGCTGTTGTCAATTCTTGGTGAAAATAGGCACAAAGTGGGAGGGGAGAATTTTGCCTGGATTCTTTGTACCAGGAGGCAGACCCATCTGATAAGATAGCGTCTGCTGATATAATCAGTGGTCAGCAACTGGACGGTGTGACTGCAAGCGAGGCAGCTATGAGAACTCAGAGTCCAGGAGTGCAGGATGTCGGTATGTTGGAGGGGAAACTCCAGTATTTGACTCAGTGACAGTGTAAATATGACAAGATATTTCCAATTTGGGGTGATGACTGACTTGGAGGGAAATGTACTGGGAGCCTATATCCTTTCAGGTGATAGAGTTCATGGATTGGGTCAACCTCGGTAAATTTTATCAGTGCATCTTGTAGACCGCAGTGATTATTCACTGGTGGTGGAAGGGATAAATACTGAATATTTTGGGATGGCAGATCAGTTGAGTGGGCTGTGTTTGAAATCTACAATGATAATGCCACACAACATAACATCATATCCTCTGCTTCTATTGCTCTGGACTATGTGAAATAGTGTGTTATGATCCATCATTCTCATGGCTACCGATCATAACTCTGCTGCCCCACTACATCTGCATCTTTGCACATTATCCCGAAATTAATGTGGCTAGCAAAATTCTCTCTCACAATTAAGAGATAAGAGGGAATCTATCACCCCTTGATATTCAATGGCATTACCATCATTGAAGCCCCCATTTTCAACATCCTGGCAGTTACCATTGACCAGAAACTGAAGTGGACTATCCGTTTAAATACAATGCCCACAAGAGCAGGTCAGAAGTGAGGAGTACTGCAGCAAGTAACTCACATCCCGACTGCCCAAAGCCTGTCCACCAACTACAAGATTCAAGTCAAGAGCATAATGTAATACTCCCCATATGCCTGGATAAGCACTACTCCAGCAACACTCAAGAAGCTTGACACCATCCTGAACAAAGCAGCCCACTTGATTGGCACTACATCCACAAACATCCACTCCCTCCAACACTGATACTCAGTAGCAGCAGTGTGTACCATCTCCAAGATGCACTACAAAAATTCACCAAAGATCCTTAGACAGCACCCTCCAAACCCAAAACCACTTCCATCTAGAAGGACAAAGGCAGCAGATACATGGAATACCACATGAAGTTCCCCTCCAACCCACTCATCATCCTGACTTGGAAATATATTATTGTTCCTTCACTGTTGTCGGGTCAAAATCCTGGAATTCCTTCCCTTAGGGAATTGTGTGTCCACCGATAGCAAGTGGACTGCAGTGATTCTAGAAGGCAGCTCACCATCACCTCCTCAAGGGGAACTAGAAACAGGCAATAAATACTGACCAGCCAGTAATGGCCACATCTTCTGAATGAATTTTTTAAAAAGTCATCTAGTCCCTATAGAATAATGAAATCAGTACATAGTCAATGAAGTTCATCTTCTGCCTATTTCTGGGCTTTCATGGAGATCAGGATGAAAAGAGATTCAGGACTTATACAATTAATGGTAGGGCCCTGGATAGTGTTGTAGAAGAGAAAGACCTTGGGATTCATAATGCTTTGAAATTTGTGTCACAGGTAGATAGGGTGGTTAAGAAGGCATTTAGCACACTTCCCTTCATTGCTCAGCTCTTTGAGTATACGAGTTGGGAAGTCATGTTGAGGTTGTACAGGACTTTGGTGAGGCCTCTCCTGGAGTACCGTGTCCAGTTCTGGTTGCCCTGTCATAGGAAGGATATTATTAAACTGGAGAGGGTTCAGAAAAGATTTACCAGGATTTTGCTGGGAATGGAACATTTGAGATTAAAAACGAGACTGGAAATTCTAGGACTTTTTCACTGGAGCTTAGGAGGTTGAGGCATGGCCTTATGGAGGTTTATAAAATCATGAGGGGCATGGATAAGGTGAAACACAAGGGTCTTTTCTAAAGTGGGGGAGTTATAAACTAGGGGGCATATTTTTAAGGTGAGATGAGAAAGATTTAAAAAGGACATGAGGAGAACCTTCTTTTACACAGACCGTGGCTCATGTGTGGAATGAACTGCCAGAGGAAGTGGTGGATGCAGGTACAGTTACAACATTTGAAAAACCTTTGGATAAATTGATGAATAGGAAAGGTTTGGAGGGATATGGGCCAAGTGCAAGCCGGTGGGACTAAGTTAGTTTGAGAACATGGTTGGTGGGGACCAAAGGGCCTGTGTCCAAGCTGTATGACTCTATGACTCTATCTAATCTGTGGTTAGAATATGGCACTTGCTACCGTAAAAGGAAAAAAAGAGGCAAGTAGCATTTACGAGGAGGCTCAATAAACACAACAGAAAAAAGTTTAGATGAGGAAGTTCCTGTGCAGCATGATCACCATGGAGTTGGGTCAAATGTCATCTGTGTTGTATATTCAATACCATTTGTCTTGTAAATATAAACCATGCTGCCACTTGGGATAGTTGCAGGTGGAATATGTATCACAGGCTAACTAGATGAATAGAGGTTGAATTCCTAATGAAAGGAATTGAATGCTGGAATGTTGCTTTGAACCCCTAATTTTATTCATTCTAATATTCCTAACCTCGCCAGGAGAGATTTGCTTTGACCTGACACATAAAATTACAATAAACTCATTTCTCTGAGTGGGGAGTTGAGAAAGGGGGAGACCAGTGGTGACAGATATTCCACCAGTCCTCTGGAATGTGACAAACATTTGCTCTCATCAGTCACTCTCAGCTTCATAGACTCACCTCCAAATGTCAGGATACCAGTCCTTCAAGATGCACCACTGAAGCATGGATCCAGCCCTGGCAATCAGATCAGTTGAACGGACCTCCTGCCTGTCCATTTGACGGGACATAAGGGACTTTGTAGCACAATGGGACACTATGCAAAGAGCTCTCCTGATAACCTGGCAAACATTAACTTTGCACCGAAGACCAACAATTTGTGGGTGGCACCGTTGCTCAGTGGTTAGCACTGCTGCCTCACAGCACCAGGGTCCTGGGTTCAATTCCCACCTCTCTGTGTGGAGTTTGCACATTCTTCCTGTGTCTGTGTGGGTTTCCTCCCACAATCCAAAGATGTGCAGGTCAGGTGAATTGGCCATGCTAAATTGCCCACAGTGTTAGGTGCGTTAGTCGGAGGGGAATGGGTTTGGGTGGGTTTCTCTTCAGAGGGGCAGTGTAGAGTTGTTGGGTTGAAGGACCTGTTTCCACACTGTAGAGAATCTAATCTAAGTGCAAATCAACAGCTCATTAATCTTGTTCCAGTTTGAAAATTGACTGCAGAATAGTTCCTGTGTTTGACTACACAGTGATAAGCTATAAAAGCCTCTTACATCTCTGTCCTTGAGCTTTTCTATTGTGTTGTTGAATTAATGGGTCTGTGTAGTAAGCTCCAGCAATTGCAAATCTTCTCTTTCCTCCTACAAGGTATTCATATAGCCATATAGATGTACAGAATGGAAACAAACTCTTCAGTCCAATCATTTTCACCAACCAGACATCCCAGTCTGAAGTAGACTAGGTCCATATCCCTCTTAAACCTTAATATTCACATACTGTTAAAAATCACACCACAGGTTATAGTCCAACAGGTTTATTTGGAAGCACTAGCTTTCGGAGCACTGCTCCTTCATCAGGTGCTTGTGGAGTATAAGATCATAAGATACAGAATTTATAGCAAATGTTTACAGTGTGATGTAACTGAAATTATATATTGAAAAAGACCTGGATTGTTTGTTAAGTCACATCGTTTAGAATGACCATGTTGGTTTCAGTTCTTTCATATGTAAATTGCAGAAGTTTCTTAAAGTTACATTCCCAAGTGAACTTTAACAATTGGTGTCATGTCGGCCCAGATAATGCATTGAAGGTGTGAGGTGCCCTGTGAGAGGCTGTCTGTGCCCCAATGGTCAGACTGATTCTCATTTTAAAAAGGGATTTACAGAATCTTACATGGATTCATGCAGTTTTTAAGCAAAATAATGTAATTCTGCAAGTACAGATTCACCCCACCAACTTATATGTCCGTGTGTACATGTGGGTGTGTCGGGGGGTGGGGTTTATGAATATCTGTGAGAGGGTCTGTGTATGTGTGTGAGTGCGAGTGTAAAGGGGTGTAAGTCTGTGTGAGTGTGTAAGTATATGTGTGAGCGTATGAGAGAGGGTCTGTGTGAGTGTATGGGACTGTAGGAGTGTGTGTGTGTGTAGTTCAGTGGGGTCACCTGTAGTGTGACATGAACCCAAGGTCTCGGTTGAGGCCGTCCCCATGGGTACTAAACTCGGCTATCAGCCTGTGTTAGAGGATTCTGTAGTCCGAGGCACAGACAGACGTTTCTGTGGCCAGCAGCGAAAAATCAGAATGGTGTGTTGTTTCCCTGGTGCCAGGATCAAGGATGTCTCAGAGACGGTGCAGAATGTTCTCACGGGGGAGAGGGGCCAGCAGGAGGTCATTGTCCACATTGG
>NC_057736.1:10194358-10224474 GCF_004010195.1 Chiloscyllium plagiosum | reverse complement strand
AGTACAGGAGTTGGGAGGTCATGTTGCGGCTGTACAGGACATTGATTAGGCCACTGTTGGAAAATTGTGTGCAATTCTGGTCTCCTTCCTATCGGAAAGATGTTGTGAAACTTGAAAGGGTTCAGAAAAGATTTACAAGGATGTTGCCAAGGTTGGAGGATTTGAGCTATTGGGAGAGGTTGAACAGGCTGGGGCTGTTTTCCCTGGAGCGTCGGAAGCTGAGGGGCGACCTTATAGAGGTTTATAAAATCATGAAGGGCATGAATAAGATAAATAGATAAAGTCTTTTCCCTGGGGTCGGGGAGTCCAGAACTAGAGGGCATAGGTTTAGGGTGAGAGGGGAAAGATATAAAAGAGACCTAAGGGGCAACATTTTCATTCAGAGGGTGGTACGTGTATGGAATGAGCTGCCAGAGGAAGTGATGGAGGCTGGTACAATTACAACATTTAAAAGGCATCTGGATGGGTATATGAATAGAAAGGGTTTGGAGGGATATGGCCAGGTGCTGGCAGGTGGGGCGAGATTGGGTTGGGATCTGTGGTCAGCATGGATGGGTTGGACCGAAGGGTCTGTTTCCGTGCTGTACATCTCTATGACTCTATGGCTCCATGACTGGGAGGGAACAGTCCTATCTGCTGATTGTTGTGCGGTGTCCATTCATCCGTTGTCATAGCATCTGCTTGGTCTTGCCAATGTCTGGCTAGGTCAAAGGCATCTTGAAACCCATTGTACAGGTACCCCCAGGTTCTGTCGTGACACTACAGATTTCTTACTGAAATGCTGCACCCACGGACCAGTCGATCCGGGAACACTCCTCATCAGAATGGACATTTTAGATGTACAGCACGGAAACAGACCCTTCGGTCCAACCCATCCATGCTGACCACATATCCCAACCCAATCTCGCCCCACCTGCCAACACCAGCATCCCCCACAATGATGTCATCGTGGCAACAGCCTCAGTACTAAACACCAACAACTGCCAATCTCCAAACACCATCCTACAACTCATCTGCTTTATCCTTGATCACAAGATTTTCACCTTTGACAACCAGTTCTTCATCCAGACACACAGAACAGCCATGGGGACCAAATTTGCACCCCAATATGCCAACATTTTCATGCACAGGTTCAAACAAGACTTCTTCTCTATGCAGGATCTCCAACCAACATGATACACCAGGTACATTTACGACATTTTCTTCCTCTAGACCCATGATGACGAGTTACTGAAAAAACTACACAATAATATCAACAAGTTTCATCCCACCATCAAAATCTCCATGGACTACTCTCTACTATCTGTCTCATTCTTGGACGCATGCATTTCCATCAAGGATGGGCACCTTAGCACCACACTGTACCGCAAACCCACGAATAACCTCACAATGCTACACTTCTCCAGCTTTTGCCTGAAACATATTAAAACAGCCATCCTCTGTGGACAAGCTCTACGCATACAGAGGTCTGTTCAGATGCGGAGGAACGTGACGGGCACCTAGAAGTACTCAAGAATGACCTCATAAGAACGGGGTACGATGCTCAACTCATCGACCACTAGTTCCAATGTGCCACAGCGAGAAACTGTAATGACCTCGTCAGGAGACAGACACGTGCTGCAACCGAGAGGGTACCCTTCATTGTGCAGTACTTCCCGGGAGCCGAAAACTTCTCCATGTTCGTTGCGGCCTGCAACACATTATTAATGAGGATGAGCACCTCACCAAGACCTTCCCCACACCTCCACTTCCCGCCTTTAAACAACCACCAAACCTCAAACAGATCATTGTTTGCAGCAAACTGCCCAGCTTTCAGGACAACACCATACAGCCCTGTCACGGTGGACGCTGCAAGACGTGTCAGAGTGTGGACATAGATACCACCATTACATGTGGGGACACCTCCCACCATGTGCATGGCAGGTACTCATGTGACTCAGCCAACGTTGTCTATCTCATACATTGCAGGCAAGGATGCCCTGAGGCATGGTACGTTGGCGAGGTCAAGCAGAGTCTACAGCAATGGATGAATGGGCACCGCACAACAATCAACAGACAGGAATGTTCCCTCCTGATAGCTAAGTTCGATACCTATGGGGATGGCGTCAACCGAGACCTTGGGTTCATGTCACACTACAGGTGTGACCATTGCACTATACGCACCCACAGACACACACACAGACAGACGCACACACACAGATAGACACAGACATACAGACACTCCTACATACACACACACACACACACAATCCTACAGATCCATACATTCATGCAGACCCTCTCTCATCCACTCATACATACACACCCACACTCACACCCGCAACGTCTCACAGACTTATACCCCTTTACACTCACACTCACATACATACACACACTCTCTCACAGACACTTCCCCAACTTCCCCAACCTTCCCAACTCCCCCACCAACACACACACGCGTGCACATGCACACGCGCACATATAAGTTGGTGGGGTGAATTTGTACTTGCAGAATTATATTTTATTTTGCTCAAAAACTGCATGAATTCATGTAAGATTTTGTAAATTGTTTTTTTAGATTAGAATCAGTCTGACCATTGGGGCACAGACAGCCTCACACAGGGCAGCTCACACCTTCAATGCATTATCTGGGCCGACATGACACCAATTGTTAAAGTTCACTTGGGAATGTAACTTTTAAAAAAGTTCTGCAATTTACATATAAAAGAACTGAAACCAACATGGTCATTCTAAAAGATGAGAGACTTAACAAACAATCCAGGTCTTTTTCATCACACTGTAAACGTTTGCTATAAATTCTGTGTCTTACGATCTTATACTCCACAACCACCTGATGAAGGAGCAGCGCTTCAAAAGCTAGTGCATCCAAATAAACCTGTTGGACTATAACCTGGTGTTGTGTGATTTTTAATGTTTCCAACACCAGCATCTCCAAATCATTATTCATATACTCATCAGATGCCTTTTAAATGCTGTAATTGTACCAGCCTCCACTAATTACTCTGACAGCTCATTCCTTTCACGCACCACCCACTGCATGAAAAAAGTTATCCCTTGGGTCCCTTTTATATCTTTCCCCTCTCACCCTCAATCTATGCCCTCTAGTCCTGGACTCCCCCATCCCAGGGAAAAGACCTTGGCTATTCACCCTATCCATGATTTTATAAATTTTGATAAGATCAGCCTCCGATGCTCCAGGGAATAAAGCCCCAGCCTATTCAGTCTCTCCCTATAGCTCAAACCCTCCAATTCCAGCAATGTCCTTGTAAAACTTTCCTGAACGCTCTCAGATTTAACAACATCCTTCCTATAGAAGGGTGACCAGAACTGAATGCAGTATTCTAGAAGTGGCCTCATCAATATCTTGTATAGCCACAATATGACATTCCAACTCCTAAACTCAATGTTCTGACCAATGAAGCCAAGTATGCCAAATGCCTTCTTCACCACAACTATCCGCCTGCAACTCAACCTTCAGGAAACTATGTACCTGCACCTCTAGATCTCTTTGTTCAGCAATATTCCCCAGGACCCTACCATTAAGTGTATAATGCCTGACCTGGTTTGCCTTACCAAAATGCAACTTCACATTTATCTAAATTAAACTCCATCTGCCTCTCCTTGGCTCATCAGTCCATCTGATCTAGGTCCCATTGTTCTCTGAGAGAATCTCCTTCACTGTCCTCTAGACCACTTATTTTGGTGTCAGCTGCACACTTACGAAGCAAAGCTCCTATATTCACCTAGGAGAAAGTGAGGACTGCAGATGCTGGAGATCAGAGTCGAGAGTGGGGTGCTGGAAAAGCGCAGCAGGCCAGGCAGTGTCCGAGGAGCGGGAGAATCGATGTTTCGGGCATAAGCCCTTCATATGCCCGAAATGTTGACTCTCCTCCTCTGATGCTGTCTGACCCGCTGTGCTTTTCCAGCACCACACTCTTGACTCCTATATTCACCTCCAAATCATTTGACTGAGTCAGGTTACATGGGTCAGATACAACATTGCTTCATAATGGTCCTGTGAAGCACCTCGGAACATTTTACATTTTAACATTGTTGCAGCTAACAGCAATTATTAAACCCTGATGGAGTGGGGTTTTTTTATTTGTCCTCGGAATGTGCACATTACTCAGGAGGAGAAAGTGAGGACTGCAGATGCTGGAGATCAGTTGAAAGTGTGTTCCTGATGAAGGGCTTATGCCCGAAACGTGATTCTCCTGCTCCTCGGATGCTGCCTGACCTGCTGTGCTTTCCCAGCACCACACCCTCAGCCCACATTACTGGGAAGGCCAACATTTATTGCCCATTCCTACTTGCACAGAAGGCAGCTAGAAATCAAATACATTGCTGTGGACCTGGAGTCATATATAGACCAGACCAGGTAAGGACAGCTGATTTCCTTCTTCCAGTGTGAACAGATGTGTTTTTACCACAAGCAACAATGGTTGCATGGTCTATATTAGGCTAGCTCTTAACTCTAGGATTTTGAAATTCAAATATAACCATGGAAATACAGCCTACAGTCTGATCCCAATCTAACCAAATCCCACAGTGCGATTTGAACTTGTGCCCCCAGAACATTAACCTGGGTTTCTGTTTACTAACCCAGAGATTACCACCACACCGCCATGTCCCATTCAGTATGACTGCATTGTTCACTACTTGACAAAGACATTTCAATTTTTCTGGGTGCATCTTTCAAGCCTGCGATCTGTTCTGCTCCTTTAGTTAATTGCCACAGGCTGAAATTCATACCGTGAAAAATGTGTTCAGCTGAATCGACCGTCTCTCTTTCAGTTCACCTCTTACTGCTCACTTCCTTTAAAGCAGGAGATATACTGAGGAACACTTTGGTGTCAGTTGCACACTTACAAAGCTCCTATATTCACCTAGGAGAAAGTGAGGACTGCAGAGGCTGGAGATCAGAGTCGAGAGTGGGGTGCTGGAAAAGCACAGCAGGTCAGGCAGCATCCGAGGAGCAGGAGAGGCAGCTGCTTCACCAGTGACAGTATTCCAGGAGCTTTTTGCCAATTGTCAGTATATCCCAGCTGGTAACGAGGGAGAAACTGTGGCTTATTCTACCGTCCCTCACAACCTAATGACCAAACAGTGAAAAACAAGTGCCCGATGGGTTAGTTTGTTGAATGCAGTCAGAAGATTAGATTACATTACAGCGTGGAAACAGGCCCTTCGGCCCAACAAGTCCACACCGACCCGCCGAAGCGCAACCCACCCATACCCCTACATTTACCCCTTACCTAACACTACGGGCAATTTAGCATGGCCAATTCACCTGACCTGCACATCTTTTGGACTGTGGGAGGAAACCCACACAGACGCGGGGAGAACGTGCAAACTCCACACAGTCAGTCGCCTGAGGCGGGAATTGAACCCGGGTTTCAGGCGCTGTGAGGCAGCAGTGCTAACCACTGTGCCGCCCATAAGAACTTCTTTCATAAAGAAATACAAAGTGTTTTTGAGACACAGCTGACATTTTTGTGAATGACAATTCAATGTGTTATATATTGAGCCCAACATGTTGAGGCAATATAGAACAATAGCTCCTCTAAGATATGCAACCCAGTGTGCATTTGCTTGATAGGACATGCTCAGCCTGTATGTATCATTTCTGTAAAACTAATATTTGTGTATTCCACAGAGACCTTTCTGAATCAGATTATACAAGTCCTTTGAAAACAAAATCAGCTTGCTTCTTCTGGGCAGCAATCATTCTGACACCTTGCTTAAAGTTGTTTGTTCTAAAGAATGACCGGATCTAGTTTGGTTTTGTATGCATTACGCACAGTCCAAGGAGAGCGAAAATTAACATGTTCCATCTTGAGTTCAGAGGGAAAAGGAGAGGTGCTGTCTGAATTCTAGCATTGATCAATCCCAGTCAGGCACAGCCTGCAAACCTAAGGTTCACATTGTGTTGCAACAGAACAAAGTGTTTCATTCTTGTAACTGTCTCTCCCACAGAATGGGGGTGTCACTGGGTGGGACCATATTGAATCAAGTGGCATGCTTTCAGAGATCAGTTCAGAAACAGTTTTGGAGTTGCATATAGGCTTTGACCATGGGTGGCACTGCTGCCTCACAGCGTCAGGGACTCGGGTTTGACTCTACCCTCGGGCGATTGTCTGTGTGGAGTTTGTATGTTTTCCTCAGGTCTGTGTGAGTTTCCTCAAGGTGCTCCGGTTTCCTCCCAGGGTTCAAAGATGTGCAGGTTAGATGAATTGGCCATGCTAAGTTGCCCGTAGTGTCCAGGATGTGCAGGCTGTGTGGATTAGCCATGGGAAATGGCGGAAGTTGGGGTTGCAGGGATAGGACAAGGGTATGGGTCAGATGAACTTCAGAGTATCAGTGGAGACTCAATGGGTTGAATGGCTTCTTCCTGCACTGTAGGGATTCTATGATCTACATCCAACCTTAAAGAATATCAGTGAAAAAGATGAATTGTTACAACAACTGATGATCAGGATCACAATTACTGAGACTAGATCTATATTCCGAATTTTGAATGCCAATGCTAAAAAAGATATATGCACTCATCAGGGGATTTCACAAGAATACACTGTGTAGAGAGAAACAACATTTACGTTGTATGAGGAGAGAGTGCTGACTGGTTGAAACGTATCCTCTGATTGGTAGAGGTGTTGCCATGGAGAATGCACAATTTAATGATGAAGAAAATTTTCCACATTTTATTCAGCAACAGCCATGTTCTGAACAACCAACAACTCCAGATTTTATGATTTGAAGCTAAATTTCCCAGCTGTCCTGATAGGATTTAAACCTGTTCCTCCAGAGCATTAGGCTGGGTCTTTGGATCACTGGTCCAGTGAATCCCCAAACACAGTGTCCATAACATTTCCCTTAGGGACAGTTATATGCTGTGGACCACTCAAATCTGGATTGAGAGTTTCCAAACTTGTTTCATACAAAAGCCCTAACATCAACACTTTCAAAACCAAAAACAGAACTTGCAGGAAAAGTTCAGCAGGTCTGACAGCACTTGTGGAGAGAGATCAGAGTTAACATTAATCAGAGTGACCTTTCCTCAGAATTTCTGTTCATGCCTCTGATTTCCAGCACTTGCTGTGATTTCAGTTTTTATTTATACTTTCAACATTGTTTTAAAGACAGAATTAGAATAGATGGATGTTTGATGACTGGGATGGACATGATGGGCTGAAGGACCACTTTTTGTGCTGTAAAAACTTGAAACTGTTATGAGTGTGTTTGTACAACTTTAATAAAATAATTACTTTGAAAAATCTAATTTTTCTGAAGAAGTCATATCAGACTTGAAACGTTAACTATTTCTCTCTCCACAGAAATTGCCAGACCTGTTGGGTTTCTCCAGCATTTTGGTTTTGACGATTTTACATCTGTTCATACACTGTCAACTGTGGGTTCATTATAAATCCACATGCTTACTATGAAAACTTGCTGAGTTGGGATTATACCCTTACACTTCATTGCCATCACTGACAAGAGGTTCTAATTATTCCGGCTAATTTTTGTACAAGCAGTTTCCTCTTAAATATGGGAATAAGAATGTAAATTTGAAATATAAAATAAGAATTAAATATTTGGCATTAATATGGGAACAGAATTACATTTGTACATCCTGTCCCAATTGTCACCTATTCCTGTTTCATCTGAAAATTATATTTTGCTGTAGTGAGTGCAGACTCTCTCTCAGTCTCATTCACTACTGAAGTTGCAGTGTCTTCATTTATGAAATGCCATGGTTATAATGGTGGAATTCACACCAACTGTTCTTGATAAAATTAAAATGTACAGATTAAACAAATTGGATCAAAGTCAGCCCTTTACAAGCTTGTCTTTTGGATGAATTAAGAGCAGTTTGCAGCAGTCAAGGCCATGAAATAAATAATAAAGTTGTGCATATTTTATGGTGCTTTAATGGCCTCATGACGTCTGCAAGTGCTTCATGAATGAACTGCAATCATTGCTGTAATGAAGGGGAACTTGCAGCAGGTTCCCACGATCAGCGGGATACAATGTGACCGGATAATCTGTTTCTCAACTGTGAAACAAACATCAGGCAAGACACTGGAAGCACCAGCCAATCTCGTGGTTGTGACATTTTAAAGATATATTTAATGCCCATTCCTAGCCGTCTCAATCTCAGAATAAGGGCTCACACATTTAAGACAAAGTTAGGGAGGACTTTCTTCTCTCAGAGGGTAATGAGTTTGTGGAATTATTTACTACAGAGGGCTGTAGAGGCTGGGTTGTTATATGTTCCATGCTGAAATAGACAGAGTTTTAGTCAGTAAGGGAGTGAAGGGCTATGGGGAAAAGGTAGGAAAGTAGAGTTGAGGATTATCAAATCAGCTGTGATCTCATTGGATGGCAGTGCAGACTTGCTGGAGTGAATGGCCTCCTTCTGTCTGACATCTTGTAGTTTTATGGTTTTAGAAAGTGGCAAACCTTCTCCTTGAACCACTTTGTGATGACAGCCCTGAGAGACAGCAAGTTACAGGAGATTGACCTAACAATGCTGGAGGAGTAGTGATATACATTCAAGCGAGATTGATCTGTGACACAGAGAAACACTCGGTTCTGGTACTCGCAGAGGGTTTGTTGCTCAAAGCCTTAGAGAGATTGGCATCTACAGTGCCACGAATAGCAAGACCATGACCATGCGGCAATTTCTGAACACCGGAAATTTCACAAGCGACTATACTCTGCCATAGTATAAGGTCCTGGAGCAAAATTTGTATAATAGGACACTGGAATCTCACTGGAGTAAAAGTACATCTATAATCATGACCATAACCACTCTGCATTTAAGAAAGTGAAGCATCCCAAGGTAGTTTACAGCACTATAGTTATATTTTCAAAGCATCCAATCCAGAGATGTTATTACACACATCTGGAGTAAGTAGGGTTTGAACCATGGCCTCCTGGCTAAGAGGCTGTGATTCTACCACTCCACCACAAGAACCCTTACACAATAGAAAACACTTCATGCATTTGTGTGTCATCCTTGCGTGGGAATCATGCTAATCCATGTTCCAATGTTAGCATATGTGCTGCCAACAAGAGGATAGTGATGCTGTGAGCTGCCTCCATGAATTGTACTGACACCATGGAGATAACTCTACGATGGTGAGTCCTCATGGATCTGCCTACCATGAGGTCTAAGCATTTGGCTCCTGCCCTGTACTCTAGAGGCTGCTTTCTTACGTCTGAAGGTCTGTCCTAGTCTGATCCTGCACTCTGCACCTCTGTCTCCAGTGTACCCAAGCGTCACTACTGTCTGACTCTCTGGTGTTCAAACAAACTCTCTTTTTTATGTTCATTCATGAAGGTGAGCATAGATCAACATTTATTACCCATGCTTAATTGTCCAGAAGCCAGTTTAACAATCAACCACGATGCCATGAGTCTGGAGTCACATTCAGACCAGACTAGGTAAGGACAGCAGATTTCCTTCCTTAAAGGACATTAGTGAATCAGATGAGTTTTTTTGAGAAGCAACAATGAATACATGGCTACCATTAGACTGGTTATCAATTGGGGAGGTTGCTGGTAAGTGGGTGAGTAACAGATCCAGCAAGGATGGGAGTGGCATGTTCAGGAGTTGTCAAAGGTCAGCGGGATGTAGCTGGGAAGGTTAAGGGGGTGAAGGGTAAATCAATGATAAGTTGGGGTTGAATTTAATAACTACACAGGATTTAGAGCAGGTTTTTAATTCTCTAACTTTTCTGTGTAACGGTTAAGCTCAGGTGTTTCAGAATTCTCATGGCTTATCAGACACAAGGGAATTGTCTATTGATTGTTTGAATTCCCTCAGACTCAGCAGCATCAGGAATTCTGGATGTTCCCAGCCTATGCTGCTTCCTTGTGACATTTGTCTTATAATTCATGCAAAGTTTTCCCATTCCTCCCTTCCTACAGACTCCATAGTAAGTGACGGTTTCTGGCAGGGTTAGATCATCATTTACATCATTACCATATTAATTTCTATTCACGTACAACTGACTCAGCTTTTGATCTTGCATCTCAAGCAGATCTGTCTTCAAGATGCCCTGAAGGAAGGTGGAAAGGAACAGAGATGCCCAGGGAGGGGAGTAGCTCAAGGATCTAGGCAGTTGAAGACCAGGCCACCCAATAATGAGGGGGGCACGTAAGAGGCCAGATCAGGAAAGTGCAGATTTCCCAGAGAATTGTAGGGCTTGTAGAATTCAGAAAGAAAAAGGGAAGGATGAAAGAATGGAAAGATGAAACATAGAATATAGGAGAAGGAGTAGGCCATTTGGCCCTCTGAGCCTGCTCTGCCATTCAATATGGTCATGGCTGATCATCCAACTCAGTCCCCTGTTTCGACTTTCACCTCAAACCCTTTGACTCTTTAATCCCTAAGAACTACATCCAACTCCTTTTTGAAAACATTCAATGTTTTGGCCTCAACTGGCTTTCTGCGACAGAGAATTCCACAGGTTCCCCACTCTTGGAAAAACATTTCACCTCGTCTCAATCCCAAATAGCCTACCCTTTATCCTTAGACTGCAAACGGCATCAATATCTCATGTATACTAGAGAAAAAGAGTTTTATGTTCTGTACACATATTCGAGACACATTGTACAAGTTAAAATACTCTATGTGGACAGGGTGAATAGAAAACAGCTGCTCCCCTTACGCAAACAGTCAATAACAAATAAATACTGAGGAATGGTCAAAGACTTTATAAAAGCAAAAGTTTTTTTTTGCTTCACAAAACTACACTGAAAAACAGGCTGGTAAGTCCTCTTAGAAGTACAGAATCCCCAATTCTTTCTATGATATTTGCTCAATAAAAAAATAGCCGGGCAATTGGTGCAAGTTTAACTGCACGACAAAATTGACTTGGTGAGAATCAATACTCTCACACCAATAAGCAACTCATTGTGGCCAACAATTATTACCTTAAAAATGTGACAAAATTCATTATTGTGCAACTGGGTTTCAGTGTTGATGTGGAGGTGCTGGGTTGAACAAGGTCAGAAGTCACATGACATCAGGTTTATAGTCCAACAGGTTTATTTGAAATCACAAGCTTTTGAAGCAAAGGACTTCACCTGACAAAGGAGCTGCACTCTGAAAGCTTGAGATTTCAAATAAACCTGTTGGACTATAACCTGGCTTCAGCATGTTTATCTTCAAAGGGAACTTGCTAATCAGCAAGTCTTTTTCACACAGTATAAGCACCTAGATCTTTCTTCATGTTAAAAAAAATCTCCACTAGTAGCATATATTCACTGGAATGATACTAATGTAGTGAGCATTTCATACCAATGCATCAGCTGAAAATGCTTCTCAAACATTATTCCACAAAGGGAGTGAACTTCGCAAAACCCAAACCTCACTGAACATGCAAATCAAGTCAGTCACACGTTAAAAAGCAACCACTTGTTAAATGGAATAGGAATTGCCCAAAAGATGGATGACAACACTCCAAAAGGCTCTTAATATCTACCAGGGTTGAGGCAGCCTTTGCTTTTAGAAATAGATTAATAGCTGATTCTTGCCGGTTCTGAAGCCAATAGCTTTGAGTAAAAGCAAACAATATGTATCTCAGGGATTATTTTATTGGACCTTCAATTCAGTCAGTAAATGGTTCTTTTTTTACATAATGCAAGATTTGGTGTAATCTGGTGGTATTTACTCTGAGATAATATTTGTAAGCTTTGCAAAAGTCGGTGATTACACATTAAGACGTTTAGAAATGTGCTGCTTTATTTGTTGTTTTGAAGATATTGGTCACATTAACACAATCACAACATCAATTTTAATGTTCTTACTGCCCCAGAACCACTCAAACATCTAAATCATTCCTTAGTGATCATCCCATATGTCATATGTTGGGCAGTATAAGCCCCAAGTCCCCCTTTGACAAGCTGTTGTCAACAATTATGAACCTGATCACAAGATGATAACTTCCATTAATACAAAAAATTGTTCAACCTTGCCAGAAATCCACTTTATTAAAAAAAAAGTGTTAAAGGTACTAAACAGGGCACAAAAAATATAAAAGATCGTCAGTGCCTGGAGACAGTGGTTTAGTGGTGCTGATACTAGACTTGAAATTCCTGATTGATGTTTTAAGGACCTTGGTTTGAATCCCACGATACAAACCAGGCAGCAGACAGTGGAGATGGTTGTTGTATCCAATTGCCAGCCCTTTTGCCCAATTATGTTTGCACTCAGGTGTTCATTGAAAAGTGGCAAATGGTGTTCACTGGTACAGTAAAGGGTTTTAGAGATGAGTGGGTACCGCAGGGGCTGGAGTACATCGCCAGACCAGAGTATGTGATTTTGGTTTAATAAGTTTCCATTAACCATTTGCTGGCTACTTTACAGTGTCCCACCAGACCTGTTCAACCCATTAACTTTTTTTATTTTAAGAGTAAAGATCGTCAGCATGTCAGAGTTGAAGCCTTAAACTCAAAGTGACCACAGAATATTTTCTAGTGGCAGATTAATGAAGTGTAACAGAGGAGACATAATTTATCCTTTATGCAGCCTACTGCAATCCATAATGATTTAATATCCTGCAACCTTGTAGACTCTGGCTTTGAGCATGGAGAAAAATAATATGCTGCAACCTCCCATTCCTGGAAGAAATGCTGTCGACCAGTCCTTCAGAAAATAAGAAATTACCAAATAATATGTCGAACAATGGATAACTCAAGTAATTATTTCCATATTTAGGTGGTAATCTTACATCATGTAAAGCTCATAGAAAGGTGAAAACACTCAATGCAAATTGGACCTTACAATGCAGAAATTCTACACAACTTTATTGCAGTTCATGAATTGTGGTGAAAAAAAGAGCATTCCCATGTTTTCACAATAAAACCACCGTATTTTTCTTTAACTAAGTGGTAAGACAGATATTTCCACAGTGCCAGAGGCACAGGTTGATCATAAAACACATTGTTTGAGTGGGGCAATACCATGTTTTGCTCTTCCAAAATGTAATCCTTTACTTCCAATAGAGTGACATCTACTGGCCTGCTTCTGAATTGTTGCAATTAAGTCTAAGTTTGTATTAAGACTGCAACTGTATGATGACCAATATTACTGGGCTGGCTTTGATGGTCAGTGACCTCAAAGAAAACAGACACAGAAGGTCTAGAGATCTCTGAGGCATGGTATTGCCCTTTTACAATTTCATTCTGACATTAACTCAAGAGGATCTCTAGCACACAGCAGCAGTGTTTCCAGCAGTAGGAAAGCAGTCAATCACATCGAAATATTCTCACAGACAGCAAACTGAGAAGCCAAAAGTATGGAATATCCCTCATCTTAAATTAAATTTTCAGATAGCAAAATAAAATAACGACTTGATTATGATAGAAACTAAAATTAATAAATTTTTGGAAAAAGCTTTAAACATGGTATTTATTATTAAGAAACTTGGCTTTCCACAAATGAAGGTAAATACATTATTGGAATGTTAAAATCTCAGTTACACCTCATTTAACAAGATATTCCTATTTTTTTTTTAATAAGAGGTAGAGTTGCTTTCAGACCATAGGGCTCCTCTCTCATTACAGAGATGACTGGAGATGGTTTAACCAGAGGGTCACCATATCTCAGGTGATGTGAAAGGTTGGGAAGCAGGGTCCTTCATGGTAACCTCAGCCGATGCAGGAATTGAACTTTTACTGTTGGTATCACTCTGCATCACAAACCAGCCATCTAGCCAACCAAGCTGATCATTTTTATAACAGGATAGAGAGCAAGAGTAGAAATGTCTCACAATTAATTAATTCTCTGATTGCACTCTGGTGGTGCCTCAATGAGACCCCCTCTGGAGGAACATTGAAACACTGGCAGCAACTTCTGGATTTCTGAATTATTGTGCACATGACCAGACTGCAGTTGTCACCTTCAGTTTCAGTATAATAATCACGGCAACTGTTGACTGTTCTGTCATCTACAATAACAGAAGATCAGACTCTTGTAGGCAGAAGATCAGTCAAAGCACACCCTTAATTTTCCTATAAATAATGGCTATCCAAGACCCTGCCTGACACTTGTCACCTTGCTAAATTTAGCTGATAACTCGAGCCTCCCCATAAAACAACTGCTCTTCACCCATCCTGCCTCAATTGGAATACAGCATCCAGTTCTGGATACCAAATGTAAGGTAGGATGTGAAGAGTTCAGTTAGGGTGCAGGAAAGTGACACAAGAATAGTTTCAGGAATGAGCAGCTTCAGTTACATAGATAGATTGAAGAAGCTGTGGCTGATCTCCTTGGAGAAAGTTTAATGGAGATTTGATCTAGGTATTCAAATCATGAGGGGTCTGCCAAGAGTAAACAGGGGAAAATAGTTCCCATGGATGGGATTTTCAAAGAACACAGTCAACCAATATATGATTGGCAAAAGAAACATCAGAGAAATTAGTAAAACCTTTCCTTGTGAGTGTCTGGGATCTGGAATCTACTATACAAGACTGTGGAGAAAGCTTCAGTTGCAATTGTCAAAAACATAAGACACCAAATGCTCCCAGATTCAACGATGAATTAAATAGCTAATATGGGGTAAGACTTGACCTGGGGATAAATGTCCTGTGAACTCAACTACAAGCAGCCTCACATCTTACTGAGAGTCGTCTGCTTTTGAAAAACCTTCTCTCAAGCTAAAACATTAAATTATCAAAAAGACTACATGCCTGTAAAAGAGACAAATAATCCCAAATTCTAACTACATTCTTTGCTTCAGCTGCAGCAAATGTGTGTGTCAATGCTACATGTGAGACATGAGAGTGTGATGCTTCATTTTAAAATCTATGGACAAGTGAGAGTAATAAATAATCTTTATTTTAAAACTCAAAAATCTTACAGCTGAAATTATTTAGCTGGGGCAAGCACTCGGAGGATAGGCAAATGCACACGCCTCACTTTGACCAGTAAGAAAACATGTAAATTCTTCCAGCGATCCCAATTTAAAATGTGATTTTTTTAAAGCACGTTGTCACATCAGAGCCTTCTCTGACCGAGCGACTTGGAGAACAGGATCAAAAGCTCAATTCTTCCCATCAATGAACTAGTTTTCCAGATAGAATATGGGGGTAAAATGGAGGACAGCGAGATTTATTTCTTAATGAAGTAAATTTACCAAATGATCATCATCCATAAAGACCTTCTGAACATTCTTAGAAAAGAAAATGAAGTATTTAACACTTTGAATCACAAAATTAACCTAGAGTATTTTGGCAAATTATACCCCCAAAGCTCCTCCCTCCTATCACTTGCTGTTGGTAGCAGTGTTACTGTTGTTAGCCTCATAGGCCACACCATGTCACAAAATGATACTTGATGAGGTTTTTTTAAAAATCTCCATCTACAAAACAGAGGCTAATTATCATGGCGCCTTCCCAATCTGACGAATGCTTTCCTTGTTCACGATTGATATATTTTGAGAAGAATATTGAAGTAAATGTGAGATATTTTCTGCGTAAGGGAGTCATTTCTATTACTAAAAGAATACAATGTATTTACAAACACTTTCACTTTTGTGGAGATTTTTTTTCAAATGAACTTAAACTTTAAGCTTCATTGCCCTCTTCCACAGAACTACCCCTTGAAGCTGTTCTCGTCACTAGAATAAATTGGATAAGGAACAAAGGAAATGGCCTTTCAACCATGCTCTATTTACTTCCTAATCAATCTGTTCAGATGTTAGAGACCTCAGACCTGTTCAACCAGATCATTTGGCTGATCTATATTTTAATTCCATTCATCTGCTTTGGTTCCATTTATATTTTTGAAAAGTCAGTCCATAAATGACATTTATAAATGAAGTCATTTGTTTTCATGGGTTAATATAATTATAAGTGCTGAAATAAAAAAGCAATTTGTTTTATTTCTCATTACAGTTTAAGATTAATATCTTGCGCTGAGTGAATTCAAGTTTAACAATTTTAAAAATAAATTACACAAAAGAATAAGTGCAGTTAAAGGAAAGGCTTTCATGCTTTACACTTCCCTTTTTCTTGCTTTGTTTTTTCACCTTTGTCTAATCTTTGTTCCTCAGGGAGGGCTATGCTGTCAAGGTTGTGAATGCTGCTCAAGTGTTCGTTCAACAGGAGGTGAAACATACAACATCCAAAGTCAACCTCAGTGCTTCCAAAAGGCTATCATGCAACTAATTAAACTCATCACATGAAGCCAATAGGTGTAGGAAGAAAGCAGCTTAAAGACCTGTTTTGTTATCCAGAGTAACAAACACCATTACCACAAAACACTCCCATGTATCAGAAGAATTCAAAGGCGCGAGATCTTTGCCAGAATAATATAGGAATATCGGCTTTAGAAGTTAACTTACTAAGAATTACAGTGGTCAGACTATAATGCAAATAATGAAATAAAAGTTATATTTTCTTCCTCCAGTTAGTTGCTTTAAAATGAGGTTTACTTATACAAGTACACTGAACTGGATACTGTTACAAAATATCTAGCATTAGTTAGATATAAGTTGGGTGTCAGTTGCTCTAATAACCCAAGGAATGTTGTAAAGTGTGACACACCTGGACATACTCCCTATTAAATTCAAATTATAGCACTTCACCAACAGATGTTTGATGAATAGGGAAGGTTTGAATCTTGAAAATATATTTCTGGCCTTGAATGAGAAGGAGAAAGATTGTTCAGGTATTTTTAATAGTGATTAGTCAATGATTAGTCTGGCAGTAAGACATGGACTTGTTTGTTTAAATGCAACAACTTGCATTTATGTAGCGTGTGTAATGTAGAAAAATGCAGCATGCCATTTCACCATACATGTGGAAGCTGATCCCTTGTCATTCGATAATGTTACCTAAAGGCAGTACAGGACCATTGTTAGAGATGCTATTAATATGATCAGATAGGCAAGAGAAATCAAGTGAAGGCGAGTGTTGTAAAATTACCAAAGAGAAGGACAATGAAAGGTTTTGCAATGTGTTGGCCGGCAAATATTTCCATTCACGACTGATTAAACAGGACCAGAATTAAGACTGGAAACATGTACTTGGAGTTACAGAAAAAAGGATTGTGGATTTTGAGGTGGCAAATGACATGCAGCAGTTGAAGGGGAAATTGGAAATAGATATCTGCAGTTACAGGAGTAGTTGAGAGCTGTGTTTTGAGGAGGGGATGGTGCTAAGTTTTGAAGGGGAAGGTAACAGCTTCCAAGATCAGAACCATTTACACCGTTTGTTTGCTCGAGTCCCAAAAAGGATATTGGATAGTCAGAAATTCACCAGGGATGGGCATAATAACTGTGGAGAGTGGATGAATGGGTGAGATGAGCTCAGAAAGGGCAGAGAGAGAAAGTAGAGCAGTTGAACACATGCTGAACAGAACGACTTACCAGCAATTAATTGCCCAAGCTCCACATGCATGGGCAAGCATGTAGCAATTTTGATTTGCAAAGTTGAGTTTATTATTTTAAACACAGGATCAAACAAAAGGGAGGAACTTACAGCAAAGTAGTCAGTGCAGACTGAACTGTTTGCACTTAAACTACTCCAGATGTATTAGGACGATTTTAAAATGCAACTAATATGTGCCTTACATGATATTACTAGGATGTTGGGCGGCACGGTGGCACAGTGGTTAGCACTGTTGCCTCACAGCGCCAGAGACCCGGGTTCAATTCCTGCCTCAGGCGACTGACTGTGTGGAGTTTGCACGTTCTCCCCGTATCTGCGTGGGTTTCCTCCGGGTGCTCCGATTTCCTCCGGGTGCTCTGGTTTCCTCCCACAGTCCAAAGATGTGCAGGTCAGGTGAATTGGCCATGCTAAATTGCCCGTAGTGTTAGGTATATGGGTAAATGTAGGGGTATGGGTGGGTCGCGCTTCGACGGGTCGGTGTGGACTTGTTGGGCCGAAGGGCCTGTTTCCACACTGTAATGTAATCTAAAAATCTAATCTAAAAGACAATGAAATAACAAACTACAAGTTATTTACTGGCTCTTAAGTCCATTTTTCCTTCCTACTGTTAACTTATATTGTCAAATGGTAACTAAGTTTATCTTTAATCCAACACAGAAAACTCAGCATACAGGGGAAATTAAATAGACACCAATTTAACAATGCTTGAAATCCTCCAACTACTCATACATACTTTGCTACAAATCATTCAGCCAGCCATTTCTAATTATGATAGGTCTAGACCAGCGTGCATAGAAAGAGCTAATCTTGCTAACAATGTAAAAAAAAATCCAACTACATCTGAAACAGATGCTCCGATTCAGTGAACATGACATCAAGATAAAATTTTGGAAATGTATTTAGTGATGCATATTTCCGTCCATTTTCTGATTGTTTTTGTGTAGTACAACTCATAATTTAATCAGTTATCTGTCTGCCGGTTTAGCACACTTTCCCTTTTTTGTTGCAAATTTCTTACGTTATCTCTGCATAGCATCTTACCAGGTTCTCCAGAGTCTATGGACAAGTTATTCATCTGAAATGTGCATAGTCCTTTCACCATCCCACAACGTCCCACACTTTTCCCAGCATCTGTCACTGTGCAGTGGGATTATCATCTGGAACACAAACCTATTCTTGCCATTCACTCCTGGCCCGGGTGCTCTGAGGTCAATTGTGTGGCCCCTACTGCAATCAGCAAACAATGTAAATGAAAGACCTAACAAGATGTTTATTAGCCTGAGTATCTCAGGACATCAAGCAGTGTACTAACTCTAACAAGTCAGTTGGAACAAGGTGACCTTTAAATAAGTAAGCATACCTTCCACTAATCTATTTAGGAACAAAATAATGATTGTTTTTCAAAAAACATCACAACCACACAAAAATCCATACATTTCACTTTTTATTTAAAATATATTTATGGCCTTACACAAGGTATAGTCTTAGCACACCGATGACAAAAAGTGCAAAATCTTCTAAAATTTAGCAAACAAGGCGCTTTTTTTTGTTACACCCCTCTTTGCCAAAATACAAATCTGACAAGCCAATAAAAATTATACACTGTTTTTCCACTGTTTAAAATGTGTAAAAAAATGAAAAGTCCCATTGGCATTTCATGCATATTTGTGGACCAGCTGTTAATTCTAATGGAAAGCCATTTCAATGTACTTCAGAAACTGCCCTTGCAATTCAATCTACATCATCTGTAAACCAATTAAAAAGCATAACATAATTTGCTTTGACTGTAGACACTAGGGTTGACAAAAATGTCAATAATTCACAGTAAAAACCTTGTTACATCTTGGCACACTAAAGATATATGGTAAAATAAACTACCAGAAGAGTGATTCAATTGAAAACTATAGGTACTGCTGTGACATAATCTTCAACCAGATTATCAAGTGTGACACAATGTACCACTGCCAGCTCAGGAATTCTTTTTAAAAACTGGCAATTATATAATTCTTTTCACAATCTAAGGATGTCCCAAACCATTTTATAGTGAATAAAGCAGTTCTGAAGTGCAGTCATTGAACACATTATTAATAACATCACAATACAGTCTTCATAGATTCAAGAGAATAGGGGTGTAGGGAATTTGATAAATACACTTAAAAACCCATTGATAACAAACTCACTAATTGTTCTGCCAGCTCTCCAATCTTAAACCTTGACTGATCAGTATAGGTGATCCTTAATGTCTGCAGTACCACTGACTGATGCTTTAAATAGCTGCTTCATCACCCCTCCTAGTGCACTGCTCGGGATTCTAACACCTTTTAATTTTTAAAAATTTTTAATATGCACTCATGAGATGTTGGCATTACTTGCAGGGTCAGCATTTGTTCCCAGTCTCTGACTGTCTTTGACAGCAGTGAAGAATCACATTACTACAGATCTGGAGTCATATGTTGGCCAGATCAGAGTAGCAGATTTCCACCTCAAGATAAAGAACAGTGAACAAGATACATTTTGTTTTAAAGCAAACATAATTTCATGGTCATCATTAGAGAGTAGCTTTCAATTTTAAAATTAAATTCAATTACTCAGTGAATTAACTTAAATTCCATCAGTTGCTGTGACAAGATATGAATCCATGTCCCCATGCTAGAGCATTAATCTGGGCCCCTGGATTGCTCATGCCATTAATTATAATTATGTATGATAATACATTTTGAAAATGTATTGATTAATTGGTGGCATTAATTAATTATAATTTAATTAATTATAATAAATAAATAATGCCACCAATTAATCAATACATTTTCAGGCCAAAGGCACTTAATTCAATACTTATCTGCATTATTAACTACCTGCATTTGTCAGCTATTTAAGAGCCTTTGTGTGCTGTACTGGCAACCCAGAAGCTGAGTTCAAATCCTACTTGAGTGCTAAATTGAAGAATACAGGAATATACAAGACAGGCAGCATCTGACATACAAATATTGTCAGCATGCTGTGTTTTTACTTCAGATTTCCAGCATAATGTGCACATTAAAGTAATAAATCTGATAGCTTAAAACTATAAAATTAGCTGGACTATTGCAAGTATCTAACTAATGCCCTTTGGCCCTGCCTAGCCAGAATTATTGAAATGCAGCTGATTTAAATTGGTCTCTGACATGGACTAATAACTTGATTGCAAAAAGATCAATAATAGACGCACCATCACCCTTTGATGAGTAAATATGGTTTTGCTGGTGTCATTCACATTCCAAATCCAAAAACACAGCCAATTGAATAGAGTGCTGGTCTTGGGCAGAAAACAGATGGAATGTAAAAGTGGGGCAACTTTAAGAGTGCCAAGGTCACAAGCTGTGTAAAGCATCATAACTAATACTATTCATTTATTCAACAACACCCTGCAAGTTCATAAAAGTGGATTTGACAACTTCTATTTGATAATTGCATGCACAAGGTCACTACAAGTGGATTTCACTAGTTAGTGTGTGAAATTGTTTGTTGGTATAAAATCGGACGCAGGGATTCTACTGCGATGCAAAATTGAAGAACTGAAAAAATTTCCCCTGGAGACGACTTTAAGGTGCAAAAAACAAGGAGCTTTAAACATAACCTTTTGTCCAGCCAGCCAGTCGGAACATTCCTTGTGACATCAGGGAAACACACAATTTTACCCTTTTGCATATGTTGCAGTGCTCAGGTCTCTGACATTGGTAGAGATTGTTGGCCCTTACAAGAGGTTTAAAAATAGCATCTGGGACCAAAAGAGGAGTGAATTTGGACCATTAAACATCAGTTAGATGCACTGGGCACTTTCAATATACTCCAAACATCAGTTATTCCAGTTTATACCACATTTTTAGGTAGCATTTTCGAAAACAAGAATGGTAGTTGTAACATATGTAAAGACCATCTGAGTATTTTAAATACTTTAGAGTGCAAAGTAACCAGAGTTAATTAGGGTACGTGGTTACAGTGAAATTCATTACAGCAAGTAAGATTGGTCCAAAAGAAATTCCTCACAAACCTAGATGATGCAGTGTAAGCATTGTAACAAAAAAACAATACAATCTGAACAAACCTCAACATGAAGCTACCTTGTTCCATTAACAGCCCTAGTGTTTACAGTAACGACACATTAAATCAAATGCCATTCTTATGGAATTGTTGACCCTTACATCAAAACGTTTTATTTCTGCAAATTCATACTCAAAATATCCTAAAGCACATACTAGTATGGCTGGGGAAAAAAAAACACCTTAATAACACAATCACTCACGCTCTTGCTCTCACTAACAAAATGCCTGATGCATTTACACAGGAGTTAATGCTACAGTATACCCAAGGCATTAGAATGGGTTACTATGTAATTTAGTGAGAAGTGTCCCTCCCACTCCCACAGCCGAAGTAAGCTGTCCCACTTGGCTCAGTTGCGTGGTCATGATGCCCCAAAGACTCGGCAGTAATGGGGACGAAGCAAAGGAGGTTTGAGACCAGTGCATCAAGTCGACAGCGAGTCTGCTGTAGGGCTACGGTAGCTTTTGTTGTTAAACCCCCAATGAAATTCAATAGAATGATTTCCATCATAGCACTCTTGCCTTTTTATAAATTACATGCTACTGGGTTGTTGGGTAGGGATACTAGGCGTCGCTTGTCGTGCAAGAGTGTACATTGCACCCAGAAATTGATCAGCAATTCGACCAGCTTCCCTTAATCCACTCAATAAAGCACCATGAACTGTTGCAGGGTAGTTGCGAATAGTGTGCTCTCCAGCAAAGAAGAGACGAGGGACTGGCTACAACAACAGAAAGAAAACAGAATCAGTTTCACAGATAATTAAACTATTGCCATTCATGTTTTGCATTTTAATCTTAAAAGGCTTTCAAACAAACCATGTTTGTAAAATAAAATAAACCTTAATTTCACTGCATACTCTTCATATCTCAAATTTTATATGCTTTACCTCTTGGCATGAAAGTCATCTTTTAGCTCAATAGATTTTCAGACAGAAAGTTTTCAAATACTTTCTGGAAATCTCAACATGCTGCAAAGTTTGTCACAACCCATTTCGGCATTTCTTTCTTAAAGTCAAGGAGCTTGGTCAGACAGGAATCCATATTCATTGATTATGTGTACAATAATGACATAATAACAACCAAGTTGACAATCTGTTAGCTTTCTTTCCACAGATGAGATACAGGATGGAACAGTATTATTTGCAAACCATTTTGAAAGTAACTGCATGTTTGATTATTCTCCAATCTATCTGACACATGCATTGTCCAATGGCTCTCTAATTAATGCTGTCAATGGTTCTTTCATAGTCCTTCTTGTCTTCCCTCCTCAGCCCTGGGCACTGGTGGTGAACCTGTGGAAACTGCTTGTTGCCTCAACAAATTCAGCTTGGCTATCTGCTATTTCCAGCCAAACAAATAGAGACTTCCATTTCTAAAGCATTTTTCATAACTACAAGATATCTTAAAGCACTTTACAGCTATTGAAGTACTTTTGAAGTGGAATCCCTGCTGTAATGGAGAAAACATAGCAGCCAAATGCACACAGCAAGATCCCACAAACACCATGAGACTGTGACCAGATAATTTGTTTTTGTGATGTTGGCAGAGGCCACTGGAGAAACAACTACAGCCAGCCATATTGAGAAGTATCTCTACCACATTATCATCTGAAATTTTGATCTTTGGTTAACTTTAAGTGCAACAAAGTTACCAGTTAGATTGGGAGCCCTATTGCTTGCCTGTGCTTGACAACAAATTCTGTTCAGAGCAAAGTTTTCAAACAGAAATGTGAGCAAACCCCAGGATAAGAACTAGTATGAAATTTAAGCTTGTGCAATCCAATTCTTTTCAATTCACGGCTGAGAAATTGCAACAGGCAAAAGGAGAAAATGTCTTAGAGCGAGAAACAGGAAATGGAATAAAAGCAGGAGTTTTAAAGAGGTAGGGAATAAAAGCAAGTCAAAGTAAGTAGACGAGACACAGAGGAAGAAAAATAATTTGTACTTATGTAAGTAATGAAATGGCAGCAGGGGAGAAAGCATACAGGAAGGCACAAGAGCACGTGAACAAGTAAATACACGCACATTCAGGCAGAAAGGTGACAACTACAATGCAAGTTCTACAAACATCCATGTTGTTTTTGGAAAATCATACTTCTTTGGATTTATCACAAATTCTGGAGAACTGCCACAATTTGTCTGTAACTTCTGTGGATAGGACCAGAAACTCTAACATTTTTCAGAGCATCCACCTATCTAGATATTGAAAAATCATTATAGAAGTCTGCTGAATCAAACTAGCATTCTGGTGCTGCTCAATCCAGCTGAACAATCAGAACACGACTGTAACTGGGCCAACAACTCTCCAATACAAATAATTCAAAGACTGGATTTTGACAAAAAAAAATTCTGACACATAATAAGGTTTACAGTTTTTCATTTAGGATATTTGCACAGAAACTTCATTTATTTCACACCTTCATTAAGTGTTACTTTTGTAAAAAAAAATCTATATTTAGATTAAGAAGAAAAAAACTCATGATAAATGGTAGACTCCTCACAACAGAGGGAATTAAACTGGATACAGCAAGTGCAGAGGAGAACTGAAAAAGGAAATAAACAGTTGTGGGATGGGGGGGTAGAAATTGAGAAGACATGACTGGGTATCATAAAAGGGACAATTTAACTAGAATCTCACAGTGCAGAACAGATCCTTCAGCCTATTGTGTCTGCACCCACACATGAGAAACACCTGGCTTTTAACCTAATCCCATTTACCAGCACTTGGCCCATAGCCTTGAATGTTATGATATGCCAAGTGCTCATCCAGGTACTTTTTAAAAGTACGTGAGGCAAGTCACAGCTACTACCCTCCCAGACAGCACATTCCAGACTGTCACTGTCCTCTGGGCAAAAACGTTTTTCCTCACTTCCCCCTAAACCTCCTGCCCCTTACCTTGAACCTGTGTCTGGTAAGTTATAGTCATACAGCACAGAAACAGACCCTTCGGTCCAATGTACTCATGCTGATCAAGTTTCCCAAACTAATCTAGCCACATTTGTCTGCACTGGGCCCATATCCCTCTCAACTTTTCCTATTCGTATAGCTATCCAAATGTCTTTAATGCTGTAACTGTACTTGCATCTACCACTTCCACTGGCAGTTCATTCCACTTGTGACACTGTATAAAAAAATTGCCCTTAGGTCCCTTTTAAATCTTTCTCCCCTCAGCTAGGTTTGAACTCTACTACCCTTGGGAAAAGACTTTAGCATTCACCTTATCATGCCTCTCACGATTTTATAAATCTCTACGGTCATCTCACAACTCCCTTCACCCCAGTGAGAAAGGTACAGCCAATCAGCCTCCTTTCATAACTCAAACCCTCCAGTCTTGGGAACATCCTTACCAATCTTTTCTGCACCCTCTCCAATTGAATCATGTCCTTCCTATAATAGGTTGTCCAGAACTGCATACAGTAATCCAAACGTGGGCTTACCAACGTCCTGTACAACCACAACATGATGGCCCAACTCCTACAATATACTCAATGGTCTGAGCAACGAAAGCAAACATCAAGGGGCTGAATGTCCTCCTCGTGTTCCTATGTTCCTAAAGTTGATAGGTTACAGGCAAGAAAGTAGAGCGGAGACCAAGAGTTAATGTTGCTGAATTTTAGAGGTGGTTCAGGAAGTTGTATTGTCAAGTCCAGTTGCTTTTCTTTCACTGAGTGCAAACATCTTCATCTTACATATTACATCTATAGTTGCTCCTTCACACCCTGACATGTGGTTGCCTCCCACAAGAACTCATGATGGAGACACTTCAGGAGTCAGAAGGTGAATTCATCACTGCACAATTCTCAGCAGTCTCTGACCTGCTCTCATAGTAACAGTGTCTCGATGGCTAGTCCAGGTCAGTTTCTGGCCAATGATAAGCCCCAAGTTGGGGGTAGTGAAGAATTCAGCGGAGGTAAATGCCATTGAACATCAAGAAGAGATAGAACATAGAAAAATACAGCGCAGTACAGGCCCTTTGGCCCTCGATGTTGCGCCGATCCAAGCCCACCTAACCTACACTAGCCCACTATCCTCCATATGCCTATCCAATGCACGTTTAAATGCCCATAATGAAGGAGAGTCCAACCTTCTTTTCTCCAATGAAAACAGCCCCAAGTGCCTCAGCCTTTCCTCATACGATCTTCCGATGGTTAAATGCTGTCTTGTTGGAGTTGATCACTGTCTAGCATTTGTGTGAAGCGAAGCAAAGGAGTAAACAGGAGACCATTTAGATAGGATAGGTAGAGGAGCTATGTAAAAGGTTGAGAGTTTTGAGTAGAAAAGTTGTCCATCTCAAATAGGATGTAGTCTTGGACTACATAATGGCAGAAATTGCTGAGGCCAAATGGTGACAATGTCTGCCCTCTTTAGATACTGGAATTATGCCAAGGAATTGCAGGATTGAGCATAGAAACATAAAACCTGGTACTGAAAAACTAGCCAACTAAACATCTACCTCAGTCGTATTTGGCTCAACTTCAACTGGATTCTGGATTTGCTGCGGGTCATAAACCCTTTTCTCCATTTGATTTTAATCTCTATTCGCCAGAAGCCCAAAGGAATTAAAGAGAAAAGGCTGTGAAGACAAAATTGATCGAGACACACAAAGCAGTGGTGAATGGTTATTTTGCCAGACTGGAGAGAAGTAATCAATGGAGTCGCCTGGGATCAACATTAGTAACAAAATTCTTTTTGGTGAAATCTCAATCTCAAACTTTGCTGATGGTGCAAAAGTGAAACGTGTTAAACAATGAAGATGTTAACGGCAGACTATTTAAAGGAGCACAGGGACACACCAACAAATTAAGCAGATGTGGCAGATGAAATTTAACACAGAAGTGCAAGGTAATGGAACTTGAAAAGAATAAGGAGGGGAAGCAATATATACTTAATGATGCAATTATGGGCTGGCATAATTTTAAAGACACTTTGGGTTTTATAGACAAGTCTGTGAACATGACAGGACAAGTTGATAAACCTATATTAAAAAAGCACTTATGAACTATTGTTGTAAAAACAGATGTGTACATAAAACAAGGAAGTTTGAAACTCTTGTTTTTATTCAACATGCTATTAATGATCTGATGTGTACCACTTGAAAGGGTGATGAAAGCAAATTCATTAGCAATTTTCAAAAGGAAATAAATACTTGAAAAGGAAATAGCTGTAGGATTGCTGGCTAACAACAAGGGAATGGGATTACTGAGTATTCTTTCCAAAAAGATGATGGATCAAATACTCCACTTCTACGCTGCAAAATTCCATGAGTTAGATTAAGTACGCCCAACATATTCTTCAAGCCTTTCCTGCTAACTGAACATTCCTGACAAAATAACTACAGAACCAAAGATCAGTGCTTTCTACTAGTTTGGAGACCTTGTACAATATAGGTGCCAACTCAGTTCAAATTCTTGACAAAACATTTCCATCTCTTGGTAATGGTCAATATGCCTCAGCCCTTTCATAACCATTCAGTTCCATGCTATTCACTTATTTGTAAGGGCAAATAAGTCACAGTTTCTATTACAAACAGTGCTCACACTTCCATTAGACAAACAGGCCTTCATGCTTTCCATACAGCATGATGGAGCTGCTGAATAGAAGTTGGAACTCATCATAAACTGGCCAGCAATGTCCATCAACAGACTGTTAAACGAGAGACCCAGGTAATGCCCTGCGGAGCCGGGTTAAAGTCTCACCATGGCAGATGGTGGAATTTCAATTCAATAAAACCCTGGGATTCAGAGTCTAATGATGACCCTTGTTATTATAAATCCAGGATGACAGTGGAACAGGATGCTCCAGCCGGTGCTTGTCTGCTCCATCCGTTCCTTTCTTTCCTGTTCTCTTCTTTCTCGATATTTTCTTCTTCTTCTGTCAGTGGCTCAGAGCAGATTGGGGATGGCCTGGGGGCAGGTCTGCACCCCGGACTAGGGATGGCGGCCAGTGGGCCCCGTGCAAAGCAGGGACGGTCTGGAGCAAAGCAGGGGCTGTCAGTGACCCAGGAGAGCAGGGACGGTCTGGAGCCAAGCAGGGGCTGTCAGTGACCCAGGAGAGCAGGGACGGTCTGGAGCCAAGCAGGGGCTATCAGTGACCCAGGAGAGCAGCGACGGTCTGGAGCAAAGCAGAGGCTGTCAGTGACCCAGGAGAGCAGGGTCGGTCTGGAGCCAAGCAGAGGCTGTCAGTGACCCAGGAGAGCAGGGTCGGTCTGGAGCCAAGCAGGGGCTGTCAGTGACCCAGGAGAGCAGGGTCGGTCTGGAGCCAAGCAGAGGCTGTCAGTGACCCAGGAGAGCAGGGACAATCTGGAGCCAAGCAGGGGCCATCAGTGACCCAGGAGAGCAGGGACGGTCTGGAGCAAAGCAGAGGCTGTCAGTGACCCAGGAGAGCAGGGTCGGTCTGGAGCCAAGCAGAGGCTGTCAGTGACCCAGGAGAGCAGGGACGATCTGGAGCCAAACAGGGTCTGTCAACAACCCAGTGCGGGGACCACAGCCACCAGGCCAGGTGCAAAGATGGCTATTAGTTGGGAACTGGTGGAGCCCAGTCAGACCACATGGAAGCCCTTATAGATAGACTGTAATGTCTATCTATTTAACTTTATTTCTTGTTTTCCAGACTTATACTGTAATGTACTATAACATTTCTTTATTTTCTCCACTTTTTGTACCTTAGATAGTGCCATGTGTTGGCGACATTATATACTTTTCACTGCACTGTCTGTTCTAGCTTGCATACACCTGACAATAAACAATATCATTTCTGTAAAACCGTTGCCAACTGTTGGGAAAAGTCCATTTAGTTCACTAATGCCCTTTTGGGAAGGAAATCTGTCCTCCCTATCTTGCATGGCTTGTATGTGACTCCAGACCAACAGCAATACAGCTGACTTTCAACTGCCCTCTGGGCAATACATATTGGCCTGGCCAGTGACATCCATATCCCATGATAGTTTTTGTTTTAGTCAATGATAGCTGATTAAAGTCACATAGTATTACAACTGACTGCTCAACTGAAATCGACTTTCCATTTATTGAAACAAATTGAGTTTGCTGCTTTCAAGTTACATGCTATGTTTCATGGAAGAGTTTTTAAAGAAGCAGATTTTTTGAGTTAAACCACTAAATCCCACTCGCCATATTATCATCTATAAGTCAAAGATAAACCTTGTGTAACATATCTTGTGCTTCGAACTAATGAATAAAAAAATTGCACTTTACTGTCAAGCATACACTCCCTATTCAACTGACTTAATTCATAACTCCAAAATGGTATTTCAGCAACAGTGACAAACTTGGTACTTCCCCAGTCATGACAATCGCAGCAGAAAATTTATGAATGGATCACTGTTAGTTCTCCAATGGAAAGGGGAAGACAATTCACAACCCCATCTTCAAACATTCTTTAATGACGTTCTATCAACAGATAGGTTGCAATGTAAAATACCTCTGATATTTTGCAGATAAATTGGTCTACAACACTATGATCAAAAACTGAATATCTCAGTAAACAAACTACCAAAGTCTAAATATCAGATTTTTACCTGAGGAGCCCCAGGGATGCTGGGACCTGGGGTCACTGGTTGCGCCATTAGATCATAGTCATTACCAGAAGAGCCAGCAGCCACATAAGAATAGGAACCACGTGCCCACGGATCAGCACGCCAGCGAGTAACAACAGTCTCCTTTGGCTGCAAGAAAAACAGTAGGATAAAGTACACAACCAAAGTGACAGACATTACTTTCCTCAGAATTAAGGCTATTCAGATTTCCTTCTCTGCAGATCAGTGAACCAGGTGGGTTTTTATGACAATTGGCAAAAGTTACATGGTCACCATCAAACCAGCTGACGCCGGATTTATTTAATTCAAATTTCACCCTCTGATATGCTGGGATTTGAACCATGTCCCCAATCACTGGCCTGGGGTTTTAGATTACCAGTCCAGTGGCAGTATTGCTACATCACCTCCCACCTTTACATTTTGCAGACACAGTCAAAAAAAAGAGAAAAAAAAGCCATTAATTAAGCTTAATTAAGAACTTTAAGCACAAACAAATATTATCAATAAATGATCCAATTATGCCAAAGTTCTGAATTAGTTTAAATGTTATTTAAACATTTTAAACCTACGTCACAATTCATTGAGGTAGGACATTAGAAATCACGATCCACTATTCCTGGAATCATCACAATTGTGAAAGGATTTAACCAAACAATCCAAAATCACCTGTTTACATAATGGACGAGCTCAGGTTAAAACACTCACCAGGTTTCAATATTTAGCCACAAATAGAGTCGTAGAGTCAAAGAGATGTACAGCATGGAAACAGACCCTGCGGTCCAACCCGTCCATGCCGACCAGATATCCCAACCCAATCTAGTCCCACCTGCCAGCACACGGCCCATAACCCTTCAAACCCTTCCTATTTATATACCCATCCAAATGTCTCTTAAATGTTGCAATTGTACCAGCCTCCACCACTTCCTCTGGCAGTTCATTCCATACACGTACCACCCTCTGCGTGAAAAAGTTGCTCCTTAGATCTCTTTTATATCTTTCCCCTCTCACCCTAAACCTATGCCCTCTAGTTCTGGACTCCCCAACCCCAGGGAAAAGACTTTGCCTATTTATCCTATCCATGC
>NC_057736.1:10188217-10193965 GCF_004010195.1 Chiloscyllium plagiosum | reverse complement strand
CCCAGCACCGATCCTTGTGGCACTCCACTGGTCACAGGCCTCCAGTCTGAAAAACAACCCTCCCCCTCCACCCTCTGTCTTCTACCTTAGAGCCAGTTCTGTATCCAAATGGCTAGTTCTCCCTGTATTCCATGAGATCTAACCTTGCTAATCAGTCTCCCATGGGGAACCTTGTCGCCTTACTGAAGTCTATATAGATCACATCTACTGCTCTGCCCTCATCAATCTTCTTTGTTACTTCTTCAAAAAACTCAATCAATATTGGGGAATTGTAAGGCAAAAAGCAGTTATTATTGGAGATTTTCAGGATTATTTGATGCTTTCTCTTTCCAGATTAGATGATTCTCTGCTGCATGGAACCCACTAGACATGGCCACCTGATCAGGGACCCAGACAAATAGTTGTCTCTTACTCAGAAGCCAGCCAGTCTGATTTTGCTCTCTGTTCCAAGGAAATACAGTTTTGGGAACTGGATACAATGTACTCCAGTAAACGTGATTTTTAAAACTGGATGGACATCTTTACGCAGTCTCCTTGCTTTAAGGTACCAATTTCCATTTTAAGCCCACAAACCAAAAATAAAGGCAATAAAAGCATGCAGCCTTTACAAATAATAGCTAAAGACTGATATGGTCTTGAAGTGCTGTGCATACATACACATCAAAATGCACAGAGATTCCCATGTACTGCATTAACATGCAGGGTGAGAAGCAAATTGCTCTACTCACATTATTCTAGGGAACAAAAGTATTGTGACGAAAAAATCAGGGTTGTACTTGCACTGGGAGTGGAACAGGGAAAGTTAATTGATCAGGCAATTCCTGGAATCTGTAACGATAACTTTTTTGACAGCAGGAAAGGAGGGCAGGAAGATGCTGTAGTATGAAATCATTGGGGAAGCTAGCCGTTAACCAAAGATGCTGGAAGGTCCACGAGTGTTACAACATTATTTCATTGAGAACATGTGTTGATACCAAAGTTAACAAAATGTCAGCCATGTTTCAGTTTGCAGCATTCAGACCTCAAAGTTAGGAGGCTGCAGATTCAAACTTCATCCATAGACTTGGACAGAAAATCCATGCTGATGATTAATGTTGCCCTATTGAGGGAATAAAACATGAATAGTGCCAGAAGAGAAAAAGGAAAAGGTAGTCAATGAAAAGCTTGCAACAAGTTACTGGTATACAACATTTTCAATACAGCGAGTTTTGAGAAGATTTGTAGATCAGGTTGAGGCTCTGGATGTAGGTTTGCTTGCTGAGCTAGAAGTTCATTTCCAGACATTTCATCACCCTACAAGTAACATCCTCAGGCGAAGCAGTGTACATGATTCTTGCTTTCTATTTATATGTTTGGGTTTCTTTGGGTTGGTGATGTTATTTCCTGTGGTGATGTAATTTCCTGTTCTTTTTCTCAGGGGGTGGTAGATGGGGTCTAACTCGATGTGTTTGTTGATAACAGTTCTGGTTGGAATGCCATACTTCAAGGAATTCTCGTGCGTGTTTCTGTTTGGCTTGTCCTAAGATGGATGTGTTGTCCCAGTCGAAGTGGTGTCCTTCCTTATCTGGATGCAAGGATACTAGTGAGAGAGAGTCATGTCGTTTTGTGGCTAGTTGGTGTTCATGTATTCTGGTGGATAGTTTTCTGCTTGTTTGTCCAATGTAGTGTGATGACGTGTGTGTTTTTGGGTGCTATACATACTGCTTTGCGTTGACAAGTTAACTTTCAATCTAATTTCACATCATGTACATGGCGGCACCACCACACGGAATGCATAATGTTTTACGTCACTTAAATTTCATGAAGTTGTGAAGACCTAATAACTGTTCTCCATACTACATAGTGCATTTGTATGAAACACAAATCTGTTACTCTGAAGAAAAAAGTACACTCTTTAAAAAAAGCAGCCTCCTTACATGCAATAATGAGAAAATTTGACCTGACATGTAAATATCCGATATCATACCCCTCAGAAAAAATGCACCCAGATTTGGTACTAAGTAATGAACCCGGCCAGGTGTTAGATTTGGAGATAGGGGAGGACTTTAGTGATTGTGACCACAGTTCAGTTATGTTTACTTTAGCGATGGAAAGGGATAGGTATACACCAGAGGGCAAGAGCTACAGCTGAGGGAAAGGCAATTATGATGTGATTAGACAAGATTTAGGATGCATTGGATGGGGAAGCAAACTGCAGGGATGGGCACAATAGAATTGTGGAGCTTATTCAAGGAACTGTGTCTCCTTGATAATTATGTACTTGTCAGACAGGGGGGAAGTTGTCAAGCACAGGAGGTGTGGTTTACTAAGGAAGTTGAATCTCTTATCAAGAGTAAGAGGAAGACTTATGTTAGGATGAGATGTGAAGGCTCAGCTAAGGCGATTTAGAGTTACAAGGTAGTCAGGAAAGACCAAAGGAGAGAGCTAAAACGAGTGATGAGGGGTCACAAGAGGTTGTTGGCGGATAGCTGTACATAGGTATACAAGGGATAAAAGAATGACTAGCGTAAGATTAGGGCCAATTAAGGACAGTAGTGGGAAGTTGTGCATGGAGTCAGAGGAGATAGGGGAAGCGCTAAATTAATATTTTTCTTCAGTATTCACACTGGAAAAAGATAATGTTGTCGAGGAGAATACTGAGAAACAGGCTACTGGACTAGATAGGATTGAGATTCACAATGTGGTGGTGTTAGAAAATCTGGAAATTGTGAAAACAGATAAATCCCCTGGGCCGGATGGGATTTATCCTAGGATTCTCCTGGAAGCCAGCGAGGAGTTTGCCGAGCCTTTGGCTTTGATCTTTATGTTGTCACTGTCTACAGGAATAGTACCAGAACACTGGAGGATAGCAAATGTTGTTCTCTTGTTCAAGGAGGGGAGTAGAGACAACCCTGGTAATTAAAGATCAGTGAGTGTTACTTTGGTTGAAGGTAACGTGTTGGAAAACATTATAAGAGATAGGAATTATAATAATCTCAATAGGAATAAGTCGATTAAGGATAGTCAACACAGTTTTGCGAAGGGTAGATCATGCCTCTCAAACCCTACTGAGTTCTTTGAGAAGGTGACCAAACAGGTGGATGAGGATAAAACGGTTGATGTGGTGTATATGGATTTCAGTAAGGCGTTTGATAAGGATCCCCATGGTAGGCTATTGCAGAAAATACTGAGGCATGGAATTGAGGGTGATTTAGAGGTTTGGATCAGTAATTGGCTAGCTGAAAGAAGACAGAGGGTGGTGGCTGATGGAAAAGGTTTATCCTGGAGTTTAGTTACTAGTGGTGTGCCGTAAGGATCTGTTTTGGGGCCACTGCAGTTTGTCATTTTTATAAATGACCTGGATGAGGGTAGAGAAGGATAGTTTAGTAAATTTGCAGATGACACTAATGTTGATACAGTTGTGGAGAGTGCTGAAGGATGTTCGAGGTTACAGAAGGACATAGATAAACTGCAGAGCTGGGCTGAGAGGTGGCAAATGGAGTTTAATGCAGAAGAGTGTGAGGTGATTCACTTTGGAAGGAGTAACAGGAATGCAGAGTTCTGGATGAATGGTACGATTCTTGGCAGTATAAATGAGCAGAGAGATCTTTGGTGTCCATATACATAGACCCTCAAAGTTGCCATCCAGGTTGACAGGGCTGTCAAGAAGGCATACAGTGTGTTAGCTTTTCTTGGTAGAGGCATAGAGTTTCAGAACCACAAGGTCATGCTGCAGCTGTATAAACCTCTGGTGCAGCCGCGCCTGGAGTACTGCGTGCAGATCTGGTCACCTCACTATAGAAAGGATTCGGAAGCTTTGGAAAGGGTTCAGAGGAGATTAACCAGGATGTTACCTGGTATGGAGCGAAGGGTTTACGAGGAAAGGTTGAGGGACTTGAGGCTGTTTTCATTAGACAGAAGGTTGAGAGGTAACTTAATTGAGACATACAAGATAATCAGAGGGTTAGATAGGGTGGACAGGGAGAGCCTTATTCCTCGGATGGGGATGGCTACCACAAAGGGGCATAGCTTTAGATTAAGGGGTGATAGATATAGGACAGAGGTCAGAGGTAGTTTCTTTACTCAGAGTAGCAGGGGCATGGAACGCACTGCCTACAACAATTGTAGACTCGCCAACTTTAAGGGCACTTAAATGGTAGGCACGTGGATGAGAATGGAATAGTGCAGGTTAGATGGGCTTCAAATTGGTTTCACAGGGCGGTGCAACATCAGGGCCGAAGGGCCTGTACTGCGCAGTAATGTTCTATGTTCTGCATTCTAATAATGTATTAGTTGATTTAAATCTTAACAGCCATAAGTAATGTATGATATATTTTCAGAAACTGCGCATGCATTCTAGTGCACAATAGAGATGACAGTAACCATAACAAACTACACCAAAGAGATAATGAATAGCTTGGCTCAAAAGTGTTGACATTCAATGATAATGATGGACCAAATTCTTCTCACATGGCAGTAAAGTTTGAACATAATTGGCTTAATTGTGCTGCTAAGCCATGTACTAGTGTATGGATTGATTTTAAACAGTGATATGGTTGATATACCAAACTTCCTGTCAAAGCCTGAACTTTGAGCAGTGACAATCAATTTGTCTTCCTGTGCAAAAACACTACAGCAATGGAAACAACCACTGCTGCTTTATGGAGAGCAATGCTACATCATTTCAGGGGACTGATCTTTCAAATGTATGTTACACTCCCACCATCATATTAAAAGCAGTGTGTTATTCTAAAAGGTAAAGTAGTTTGACATAATGTTCCTTGAATTCTGTGTGGAAACCCAAAAGATGATTTGTAAAGGATGACCTCAAGTTACAATACAAGTGTACTCCAAGGTATGGCCAAAGGAATGTTGCACATGCGTAACGTATATAATATTTTCATTGAATATGATCACACATTTTGCAACTGAGATCAGACACTAAATAAATGTTTTTTTTTTAGATTAGATTAGATTAGATTAGATTAGATTTTTTTTTAGATTAGATTACTTACAGTGTGGAAACAGGCCCTTCGGCCCAACAAGTCCACACCGACCCGCCGAAGCGTGACCCACCCATACCCCTACATTTACCCCTTTACCTAACACTACGGGCAATTTAGCATGGCCAATTCGCCTGACTTGCACATCTTTGGACTGTGGGAGGAAACCGGAGCCCCCGGAGGAAACCCACGCAGACACGGGGAGAACGTGCAAACTCCACACAGTCAGTCGCCTGAGTCGGGAATTGAACCCGGGTCTCTGGCGCTGCGAGGCAGCAGTGCTAACCACTGTGCCACCGTGCCGCCCACTAAGCAGAGATGTTGTTGGGTTGCAGAGAAAAAAGCAGCTAAATCAAACTTGAAAGCAGTGTCAGCAGTTCCATCCCATACAGTGAGCAGGCAAAATTAGAACTCAATTAAGAAAAGAACATTAGAAAAGAAAAGAACAAATCAACGGAACACCCATGGGATCACCAATCTCGGGACTCATAGCAGAGGCAGTTATGCAAAGGTTAGAACAAACAGTCCTACCACAAATTCAACCCAAACTCTGGGTCAGATACGTCGATGACACGTTCGTAATCATTAAAAACACGGAAATAGAAAAAACACACCGGATCATCAACGCCACACTCACAGGAATCCAATTCACGAGAGAAGAAGAAAAGGATAGCCAACTCCCATTCCTAGACGTGATGGTACAGAGAACACCGAAAGGTGAATTCACTACAAGGGTATACAGGAAAGACACACACACAGACCAAGT
>NC_057736.1:10139807-10187842 GCF_004010195.1 Chiloscyllium plagiosum | reverse complement strand
ACATCTTCAGTGCTTGGGAGCCTCCTGTGAAGCGCTTCTTTGATGTTTTATAGTGGTCTGTCCCTGCCGCTTCTGGTTGTCAGTTTCAGCTGTCCGCTGTAGTGGTTGGTATATTGGGTCCAGGTCGATGTGTTTGTTGATGGAGTTTGTGGATGAATGCCATTCACATGGCATGGCATTCATCCACAAACTCCATCAACAAACACATCGACCTGGACCCAATATACCAACCACTACAGCGGACAGCTGAAACTGACAACCGGAAGCGGCAGGGACAGACCACTATAAACACCGGAGGAAACATCAAAGAAGCGCTTTGCAGGAGGCTCCCAAGTACTGATGATGTCGCCTAGCCAGGGGACGAAACGTTTGCAACAAAAACTTCCAGCTCGGCGAACAGAACCACAGCAACATTATTTCAAATTTTGCAGAGTAGATGTAGGCAACACTGCACAGCAAGAATACATTTCTTTTCCTAGGATTGAAAAAGTAAGACAAAATATGCTACTCTATGGCACCATAAATGCACATCAATTATCCCTTAATCTAGGGAATTTCATTTTTTGTGTACATCACATTCAAATAGAGTCCAATGTGCTTCAGTGCAGTGTCTACTATGTAAAAGAAAAGCAATGCTAATCAGAGCAAAACCTGTACTTGAATAGGAAAGGAGGCTCTCAAGTCACTCGACACTTCTTGCCAAATTTAAGAAAAACGGCGAGCAGAGTTCAGGAAGACTTGAGTGAAGCGGGAAAGGGTGCAAGTCTACAGGCAGCTACACAATACACAATACATTTTCAGCATGAAAATTCCTACAGTGAAGAATAGCGTTGCTAAGTGTTTGAGGAGTCTCTGCAGAGACACCAGTTCCAACAACAGGGCACCTTTCAGCATACTCTGAAATCTTGTTTCTAGACAGTTTCCCATCAGCAGAAAATTTCACGTGAATTCTTTGCCATTTGATATATTTTCAGTCTTGCCTGAAATAATAACTCCCACGCTGCATGGATTAAAATGGAACACAGCAACTGAACTGGTGGCAAAAAGTGACAAAAGGATACAGATTGCACTTTAAAAGATTTAGAAAGGCAAATGTAATTGTAGACCATTGTATATAGAATTATTTATAAATTCATATATACCTCACTAGTGAGCTGTGCACTGGGATAGATGCTTGAACTTAAAGAATATTTTCTGTTCTGTTCTTCCAATCACAATCAATTCATCTTGAATCAAATCACGCCAAAATGAAATGCTTTTACGTGGAGCATCTTGCTTTTTCTTGGCCTGCCCTATAACTTCATATGGTTTGATAAAGCTTCGACACTTTATTATCAATGCATTTATCCTTCCTCCTGGTTGTGATATACGCATTGTCAACTAGGAAATGTAATGCCTGGCTAAATGGTTGACACAATTAAACAGTTTAGATGGGAAGTAACATGCATAATGATTTTCTTCTGAATTGTTCTTGGTGGTGTTAGTACAGAACCTTAGGACTTTGCATTTGTTATCATGCAATACAGTATGCAAAATGCCTTGCTGGGACTGATTAAGATTTAAGTGCAGCAATCAACCTCTAATCAGATATCAGAGTGTACCATGCATGCTAGCATCACTCAGCAAAAAGCTATAGCAAAACAAGTTTTAACAATTATACCTAATCTTTCTACACAAGTTAGCTTTCATGCATCTTATGTAAGGGTGATTGATTGCCTAGTGGTATCATGACTGGACTATTAATCCTGAGACGCAGGTAATGTTCTAGGGACCTGGGTTCAAATTCTACCACAGCAGATGAATTTAGATCCAACAAAAATCTGGAATTAAGAATCTAATGGTGACTGTGAATCCATTATCAATTGCTGAAAAAACCCATATGCTTCACTAATGTCCTTTAGGAAAGGAAACTGCCATTCTTACCTGGTCTGGTCTACACATGACTACAGACCCACAGCAATGTGGTTGGCTCATAACTGCCCTCTGGGCAACTAGGGGTCAACAATTCATGCTGGCTTAGCCAGCAATCCCTTTACCCAGTGAACAAGTAAAAACAAAAGCTCCTCTACGACTGCCACCAGAATTCACAAAACGTTAAAAGATGAGAGTACAACTTAAATATAAGGCCTCAAACAATGTTTGAAAAAAATAGCAAATTAATTTTACTTAAAAGTTAGAAAACACTCTCTCCTTTCCATTTTGTTTCACCCCATCACTATCTTACCAAGACAGACACAGATCTGGGAAAAAACCCACATAAAGAAATGTAATCAGCCTCACTCATACCTGTGGGACGGCACTGCTGCCAAATATTCCTTTAAGGATGGCTAGACAACGACCAACAATGACATCATCGCTAATGTTCTCCATGATTCCAGCTGCCTCTCCAGCCACTAGAGCCAGTAGGATTGGAGCTGGCAATGAACAAAATAACTAATCAAAAGAAATGTAACCACGTACTCATGATTACTGACAGCAGGTTCCACATTTTGTGCAACTACAGAGCAACTGCAACATTCATGGGTTTAAAAGGTGCCCAAATAATTATAAACCTGAGTGTTATGAATCATATTCATCCCTAGGAAGAGGGAATCAAAAAGGGGGTTTATTAGAACCAGAATACATCAAATGGATCCAAACATTTCAAAAAATGTAGGATATTATGAAAAGTATGCCTTATTCCAAATAGTGTTGATTTAGAATGTAAGAAGCTTGGACAGGGAGTCATGCTGGGGGAAAAGTTATTGTTGCTGTTGAACTGTAGCTGCAGCTATTTAAAATTTTCAAGCACTCTTTCATTAACTGAAGCTTTGAACCACAATACGACAGGCACAATATGAATCTCAAAAGCATCAACAAAATACAAACATACTAAATAAGAAAAGGAGACCATAAGCCCCTCAAGCTTGTTCCGCCATTAAATAATACTTAGTTGAAAATTCAGAGCACTCAAATAGTGAATCATATATTATTTAAACAGCATTATACAAAATAATGATTGGAATGATCGTTGGATTGGATCAAAGTACAATCTCCAGGGCTCAGCTACTTAAGAATTGCTGCAGTGTAAATTAAAGCTCAGATCAAGCAAAATTGGCTACTTGTCAGAAGACAGAGGGTGGTGGTTGATGGGAAATGTTCATCCTCGAGTTCAGTTAGTAGTGGTATACCGCAAGGAGGTGTTCCAGTAGAGTTGTGGACAATGCAGAAGGATGTTGCAGGTTATAGAGAGACATAGGTGAGCTACACAGCTGGGCTGAGGGGTGGCAAATGGAGTCTAATGCTGAAAAGTGAGAGGTGATTCACTTTGGAAGGAGTAACAGGAGTACAGAGTACTGAGTTAATGGTATGATTCTTGATAATGTGGAGGAGCAGAGACATCTCAGTGTCTTTGTGCACAGATCCCTCAAAGTTGTCACCCAGGTTGATAGGATCATTAAGAAAGCATACAGTCTGAGAGCTTTTATTGGCAGAGGGATTGAGTTTCGGAGCCATGAGGTCATGTTGCAGCTGTACAAAAAACTCTGGTGTGGCCACACTTGGAATACTGTGGACAGTTCTGGTCACCACATTATAGGAAGGATGTGGAAGCAACAGAAAGCGTGCAGAGGAGATTTACCCGGATGTTGCCTAGTATGGAGGGAAAAGCTGAGGGAATTGAGGCTATTTTCATTAGAGAGGAGGTAGTTAAGAGGTGACTTAATAGAGACATACAGATGATCTGAGGATGAGAGATGAGTGGCCTCGAAACAACTACAACTATTTTCCTATATGTTAAAAATGACTGCAGTCAGCAGAGAGTTTGCCCCCATTACCCATTAATTCCAGTTTTGCTAGGGCACCTTGATGCCACAATTGGTTGAATGCGGTCTTGGGCTGTCATGCTCACATCATATTTGGAATTCAGCTGTTTTATCCACACTTGAACTAAGGTCATACTGAGATCAGGACCTAAGTGGCAAAGTTCTATTCCAACTCTCTACACAAAATTAGGTTAATACACAATGTGCAGAATCCAACATTTATCATCCAAATTACCAAATTATATTTTTGGGCAGTTCCATAAATATGGACATTTGGCTTCAGTTTAAAGCCTACATAGTTAAATATGAAAATGAGATTAGAGAGATTACAATTGTTCTAGTGAAAAATAATTCTAATGATTTGATTGAGCAGAACACAAATGTTGCCTGCTTGTTAAGATATAACATCATCAGAAAGTAAATTCGCTCTGCTAAAGTTATATCATTTTTTTGTCAAAGAAAGTGATTTCCTTAGTATGCAATAAGCCATTTCTGGTATGCAAGTACCTTTATAAAGATTCCAAAAAAGGAACAACTCTCCCCTACTGGCAGTAGTGCTTCCAACATGACCAAAGAGATTTACACTGGGGTCCCAGAATACACGATCAAAACATAATACAACCTGTAAGTAACATAAAGAGAGCATTAACAGATGGTAAATTATTTATCATCAACATAATTTGATCAGTAATGGTACATCAACAACTACCCAGCTACTAACACTTAGTGAGTAGTGGGAGTCAGTACAACTAATAATGGAAATCTACCAGTGAATCAAAACAAATCATTTAAAAAGGGAAAGAGACAAAAAAAAAGGTCATAATAGGACAGAAATAGGCCAGATAATGTAATATATTTTATTGGGAAAATGTTAGAATAAATAAAAAGAATGTAATAACAGAGCATTTAGAAAAACAGTCTGATCCACCAGAATCACGAAGGGGAAGTGATGCATGGCATATTTACTAGACTATCTAAGGGAGATAACATGAAGGACAGACAAAGGAAAAGCAGTGGACGTGACATATTTTGATTTTAAGGCAGCATTTGATAAGGTACCAGACATTAGGCTACTTGCTATGATAAGCACCCATTGTGTTACAGGTACCAGCGATTGGCTAGCTAAGAGAGAGTTGGGAAAAGCTATCATTTTTGGGGCAGCACCTGTAACTGGTGGAACGTCATCGGGATCAGTGATGGGCCACAATTATTTACAATATATATTCATGACTTTGATGAGGAAAGTGAATGTACTATAGCCAAGATTACAGGTGACACAAAAAAAATGGGAAGGTAAGTAATGAGGATGACACAAATGATGCCGAGGGATATAGACAATTTAAGCAAGTGGGCAAAACTTTGGCAAGTGGAATATAATGTGAGAAAATATGAGATTATGCACTTTGGTAGAAAGAATAGAAGAGATTATTATTATTTAAATGTAGACTGGTTGTAGAAAGCTACAGAACAGAGGAATTTAGTCCATCAACCAAAAACTAGCATACACGTTCAGTGGGTAATAGGGAAGGCAAATGGAATGCTGGCCTTATTTCAAAGCAGTATAAAGATAGGGAGGTTTTGCTAAAACTGTACAAGATATTGGTCAGACCACAGCAGCAAACAGTTCTGGGAGCCTGATCTGAAGAAAGGTATATTGCCATTGGAGGCATTCCAGAGAAGATTCACTTAGTTGGTACCAGGCATGGAGGGACTGTCTCTGAAGGTTGAGCCTGCACTTGCCGGAATTTAGAAGAATGACAGATGACCTTCCAAAAGAGAAAATGCTGGAAAATCTCAGCAGGTCTGGCAGCATCTGTAAGGAGAGAAAAGAGCTGACATTTCGAGTCTAACTGACCCTTTATCAAAGCTCACCTTGTTGAGACACAAAGGATGGTTAGGGGACTTGCCAGAGTAGATGTGAAAAGGTTGGTTCTCACTAGGATCAGAAAGTAGAATCTCAGACTAAGAGGTCGTACATTTCAGACCCAGCTGTGGAATTTCTCCTCACAGTGGGTAGTGAAGGTCTACCCACAAGGATTATGACTGGTCTCACAATTTCAGAGCACTGATGGTGTACCTTGTTCAGATTTCCAAAGCCCATACGCTGAATGGCAGAAGTTTTCCACTCAGGAAGAGGTGGTACAAATTGAACCGCTGGAGGTTGTTGCTTCAAGACACCCAGTGGGAGAGTGCATAAAACTGCATCACACTTGTAAATGAATGTCTGGCTGTTTGAACGAGTATTCTGAGCAATGACTTCACATCCTGAAAAATATTAATGCAATCCTAGCATTAAATGACTATAAAGAACACAGAACCAGAAAGATTAATAAATAAGTTACTGCTGATCAACATTGTAAGTGGAATAAGTCTGCCAAAATCAATATTATAATTTTCTTTCAGCACACAGTCAACTGCAAAACATCCCACCACATGATCGAGGAACAAAGGTGCAATGCTTCCTGTTCTTGTCTCACACGTTTATTTTACTTCAATCTACAGCAGAGCTTCCAGTAGATTTCAATGAATAATTTACTTTGCATCCCTAGTCCAACAGTCAAGTTATAGGAAAGTAAATTACAGATGTACAAACAAAATAGGATGCTTAACTATTTTTCAATGTCCTTTGCAAACAAGAAACAAAGGTAGCAATGTTTGAGGATTAAGGCTTTCAATTAAAAGACAAGGATCTCAATTTCAGTCTTAATGACTTGTCTTCTTAAACTGAGATAGCAGACATCAAGTCTGCCATCTAGACATTCTTTCATTTAATGCTGCTTCAAAGAGATAGATCAAGTTACTTTTCTAGGTGGACTACATCGCCTATGTTAGTCATAATGAACAACCAGGTGTTACTAATAGTTTAACAAATATAAATGCTATCACAGAAAGACCTGACAGGTAGATCATGGATCCTTTTGGAACACATTATTTTTCTCCACTTCGGAACCTTCATTATAACTTTGGAAGATTTCCTTTATAACTCTCCTTTCTTCAAGTATATTTGTAAAATTACAAGAAGAGGAGAAGAATGTAACTGAATCCTGTGACATACATTCTTCATAATTCCTATTACGGTTTTCTGCTGAAAAGGTGCAGAAAATACACGAATTGAGCTTTCTAATGAAAGTGTTTTATCAAGTTGATACAAGATAATTAAGAATACTGTAGACAACTACTAAGGATTCCAAACCTTCACTGTTAAATAGTTACATAATCTTTTACAAACATGCTGTTTCTGGTCTTGTCCCTGTTAATTTAATAAACATGACCCTGAATTCAAAATCTGAAGTATAAAGCCTATTAGCTTATATCTACCTTTCAATCTCACAGGTTGGTGTTTATAATGGTTAAGTAGTATTACTTCTAGTGTGTATCATCGCCAATTCTGCAAAGCATTAAACAAAAGCACTTCTGTTATAAACTACATTTACATTTTTTAAATCTCCCATCTCCCAAATGATCAGGAACAATTAAAAAGGAACACTATAGTATGTGTTTTTTTAAAAAAACACAATCAGCATAAAGAGCTTTAGAATCCGTAGGGGTCGTTTGGAAGTACTAAGAGACAAACTAAGTTTTCCATGAGGATTACTCAGTATTCTAAATTAAAAACAGACATTTTGATCCAAAAGATCTGTGTGAATATGTGCCCTTTACACCTTACTTCATCTCATTCTTGCAATCTAGGATCTAAATATTGTGCACCTTACATTGTGTACTGTCTATTCACAGAATCCAAACACAAGATGCACTTCTGAAATTTGCCAAAGAACCCTAGACAATACCTCCCAAATCCACAATCAACTCCATCTAGAAAGACAGGGGAACTGGTAAATGAGGGTTAATATGGACTGCAGTGGTTCAACAGGCAGTTCACCACCACTTTCTCAAGGGTAACTAGGAGTGGGCAATAAAAGGTGGCAAAACCAGCAATGTCCACATCCCATGAATGAATAAAAAAAATCATTAAGTAGTTTGTATCATTGAGATTTTTTAAAACTTAGAAATTCAAAAACAAAATGCAGGACATCATTGGTTTTTAACATTAGAATTTCTATCACAAATTAATTCACACAAGATTAGCATCAACCAACCTGAGGCAGTATAACGGACTTGTCGAACAGCTGTATTTAATTTAATGTCAAGACCTTCTGCAAGTGCAACGGGGACACAAGAATAACCATTTCGTACTGTTAAGTGACTTCCTGTGAATTCAAAGTCATCGTCCTGAATAGAAAAAACAGGAAATGACACCACTGAAAATAATGTGTAATATTGTTTTATTTACTTTGATTCAAGTCACATCAAATTAAACTAGCTAGCCCACATTTGTTCCTATTCAATCAAAATCTGCATGGACAATTGTACAGTGTAACAAACAACTCAGAAATACACATCCTAAACAAAAAACAACAACTTGCACTTCAACAAATGACTTAAATATAGAAAACATCCGAAGACACTCCACAAAATAAAAATCAGGCAAAAGCTGCCAGTGATACAATTTATAGAGAAGGGACAGAATAAGAGCGAACCTGCTAATATAATGTGGGAAGAGAAATCAGCATTCAGGGTAGATCAATGATTGCAAAGATAGATATGAAAATTTGAGACTTCTTACAAAAGAGATTACAAGGTCATTTATAGCGGTACTCAAAACTCTGAAGGGGCCATATAGAGTACATACAGTTCTTAGTGTATAAGGGTTTGAGAAAAAGAGCACCATGATGCCATTAATTGGAAAAGGTTTGAAGACGAAGTGAAAGAGAACTTTAAAAAAGTAGTTGTTTGGTAATGCATAACTCAAATATTGTTAAAAGGAGACAAGACAAAGCTTTTTCGTCTTGTACTCATTCGAGCTAAAGACGGCTATTCGACCTAGGTTTGCTTCACCGTTCAATGAGATTATGAATGATCAGATAATCCTCAACTCCACTTTCTTGCCTTATTCCCATAAATTTAAATTCTTTCACTGACTGCAAATGAGTCTATCTCAGCCTTGAATACACTTAACATTCCCACCTTTACAACTCTCTGCATTATACAATGCTACAAATCCGTTGCCCCTCTCAGAGAAGAAACTTCTCCTCATCACTATCTTAAATATGCCACTCCTTACACTGAGATTATGCGCTCTGAGAAACCTCTCTGCACCTATTCTGATAAGGCCTCGGAGAATCTTATTTGTTTCTGTAAAGTCTCCTCTCATTCTTCTAAATCCAATGCTGGGATCAACTTAGTGAACATTCTCTGGATTGCCTCCAATGCAAATATATTTTTTCTCAGATAAGGGGATTAACATGTTCACAGTATGCTAGGCTTGGCCTGAACAGCGTTTTGTACAGTTTTAGCACAATTTCCCAATATTGATTTCCTAGAGAGTGGTGTATAAAGGTCAACATTCCATTTGCTACCCCTATTACATGCTGAACGTGTACTTAGTCTTTTGTGATTTATAAACAAAGACCCCAAATCCTCCTGTGTTGCAGCCTTCTGCAGTCCTTCTAATTAAATCATATTCAACTCCTCTATTCCTCGTGCCAAAGTGCATAACTTCAAATGTTCCCCACATTGTATTTCATCTGCCTAGTTTTTGCCCATTCTGTAGACTCAGCCATCCTCACTACTTATCTTCCCACCTATTTTTTTGTCATCCACAAACATGGCAATAGTACATTCCTTCTCAAATCCAAGTCATTAATAAATACTGTAAGTAACTGTGGCCCCAAGCACTGATCCCTGTGGCATTCCATTGGTTACAGGTTTCCATCCTGAAAATGCCTACTCCAGCTCTGAGTTTATCAAATTTCAATCCATGCTAGCATAACACTCCAAACACCATGGGTTCTTGTCTTATTAACTATCCTTCTGTGTGGTACCTTATCAAATACCTTTTGAAACCCAAATGTATTACATCATGCTGGCTCTCCCTTATCCACTATTTGTTGCCTCCTCAAAAGGAATTCGAATAAATTTGTCAAGCATGATTTCCCCTTCATGAAGCTACTCTGACTCTGCTTGATCATATCAAGTACTTCTAAAGCTCTATTACTTCCTTTATAATAGAATCTAACACTTTCCCAATAACGAAAGTTAAACTAATAGTTACCAGTTTATTGTCTCTTTCCCTTTTTTAGTAAGGGCGTTACATTAGCATTTTTGCAATTCTCTGGGGTTTTCCAATCTACAAATCTTAAGGATTCTGGAAGATTACTTGTAGAGCATCCACAATAGTAATTCCTTTAATAATCTAGAATGCTACCTATCAGGTCCAGGGGACTTGTTGGCTTCTAGACCAATTAATTTCCCTAGTACTTCTTCGTCTAGAAATAGCTATTGTATTATGTTTTCCTCCACCTTTTGTCACTTAATTTAGTAATTTTGGTACCTCTATTGTGAAGACCGATGTAAAGTATTTAGTGATCCCTCTGTCATTTTCTGGTTCCCCATTACTATTTCACCTGCTTCACTCTCTAAAAGGCCTAAGTTCACCATTGCTAATCGCTTCCTCTTTATACAGTTGAAGAAGCTCTTACTGTCCACTTTTAATATTGCCTGCTACTTTATTCGCAAAGTTTATTTTTGTCTCTATCATTTCTTGGTCACCTTTATAGATGGACGAAAAAGGGTCGAATTGTAGACTAGGTAATTAGGGCTACTGCTCACATGGAGAATAAACATTAATATAGATTGACTGGATGATGTTCTTCCCTGAAATTATAAACTGTTGTTATAGACTAAGCCAGACCACTCAAAACATTCTTAAGCAGGCAGCTCAGACCATAACTTTGCAATTTGTTTAGTAAGTGTATAGTGAAAATTACCCAGATTAAGTTAGCTAAGTTGACTACTAGATTTTAAAACAGACAAAAAATTATTCACAAAATTACACAATGAAACACAAAACAGAATAAAGAACCCCTACTGAACTCAACCTATCAAGGTAGACTTAATTTATGCTGTTCCAAATATACACAACAGACCCAATAAGCAAACTCCCTTTAAAAACCAGTATAAATGGAACACATGCTTACAGGTTGAAGTTGAAGGGCAGAAAAGAAAGAGCGAGAGCTTTCACACAGCTCCCTGTTGAACTCCTAACCGGTTCAAGACTGAACTAAAACCTGCTCGACTCAGTTAGAGAGCTGACCACTCCCCTTTCATTATACAGATCACTTCTAAAACAGATCACTTTGGCCTGAAGTCTCATCTGTATACATATAAACAAAATGCCTCAAAATCCTTTTCATCCCTATACCAAACCAGACTGATTAAAGCCCTACCCGGTTTATTACCCCTCTGAAAAAAATCAAGGACAGAATCTTCTTGAGCCCAGGAACAGCCTTTAGAAAAAGGGGGACTAGCTTTGTGACACTGTGCACAGAGACTGCGCAACCACCTATTTTCCAGAATCGCCACGTATTACAAAAAAGGAGTCACCTGATTCTGGGAAAAAACAAATGTTTCAATATGCAGTTATTGTAGAGGATGCAGATTACAGATCACACATCATACAATGAAACTAACACAGGGAAACTAACAAATCAAGAGAAATTAGAGACGGGCAATAAATGCTGGTCAAGCCAATGATACCCATATTTGCCAAACCAATAATTAAAAAAGAAAATCCATATATCAACTACACCAGTCTGTGCTGCATTAGACATGGTTAAATATTCACTCACCTGGTCCCAATGCTTCAATGAAAGTGTGGAGAGAGGTGTTGCATTAGCAAATTCCAAGTTGGCAAAATGCCAATCCAAGATCTGTCGGTCCCTTGACGACAGGTAAACATCACTAAAACATGTAAAAGCATAATTCAAAAACAATTCAACATCTTGTCTTCTCATTTACCAAGATATTACAAGTTACAGTTTACAGGCCAGTGGTTCTCAAGGTTTGGTCCATAAGGGTTCTCCAAGTGGTCCCTTGGATGGTCTAAAATACAAATCACTGAAGTACAATCCCACAGATGAGTGTATCAAGAAAACATGCCAGAACCCTCATCCCCATCACCCACTTAGATAACAGACAACTCCTGTGAACTCAACGCAAGTTCACATGTGTGACAATGTAACTTCGTAAGCAATGTTTGTGCTGTTAATATGGAAGCAAGCATTCATTTCTCAGAAAAAAATATGATTTTACAAGGATAGTTTAAATGAAAACGTTCTCTTGTAGTATTAGCATTCATAATATGAAAGCATCTATACTTTTGTTTCTAGAGTGAATTAATAATTAAATAATCGTGAACAAATGTATGCTCATCAATTTCTTACTTGAATATGGTGAGGTAGGACCATTAGGTGGTTTGCAAGATGTTTTTTAACCCTGTCCACCCCCCCATCCAAATGGTCAGCAGACGAAAACATTCGAGAACCGCTGCATCAGTCCACTCATACATTTCAATGTTTAGAAAAACTTGTGATTTGAGGCACATCCTCTAGTAAGGCAAGTCAAACACTGCTCATAGCTCTGCACATAATCCATCATCCCAACTACAGCATAGTGATAAAAACCTGGCAATTACATTGTGAAACACCCTAAACACTAGTCAAAATTATTTCAAAACATGCAAAGTGTATGCATGAATGGAAATACCTGGGTGGATTCGCTTCTAATTCCTGGAGCTTCTCCTCTAGTTTCACTTGGGCTTCTGCAAGCTCATCATATTCCTATTACAAATTAAGTAAAATGAATTTGTCATATCATCGCATAAAACAAATGCTGCTGAATGTTAGAGCAAAAGTTTGCTTCCCTTTACCTATGATACTGTGTTACGACTCAGCCCAAACTGTACTATGAACTAGCTATATTAGCGTCAAGCTCCTTGCAAAAGCTGCTCTTAACCAAAACATTAAAATCAAACTTTAATTCACCAACATTAATTTCATTTTCGATGCTAACAATGCTGTGATTTGTTCCAGTGAAAACAGATTTAGGAGTTATTTGTTCCATATTTAAGTGCTTTTGGACTGGATTTAGATTACCCCAAATAATTTCATTTGGCTAAGCAATACTCCCTGTTTGGATTCAGGTGAAAAGGAGAGTTCTTAGTAATTTTATTAACAATAGTGAAATTGCAGCAGGGAAACAGTCATTCAGCCCAAATATCCATGTTGACATTTAGCTTTCACCACTTCCTCAAACTCTGACAGCATCCAAACAAAATTGTTCTTTCCATACTTATGCCGCCATATCGTTGCAACAATGTCGCACCCCATACTGCAGCAAGTAACCATTAGAAGTTTCAGAGATCATCTTTATCCCTAGACTTTTACTGTTTGTGATAAATCGTAGAACTTCATTACCTTTTTCTACTGCTATATAAACCTAAAGTGCTCACTTTAACATCCTGCAAACTTTTTGTCTTATATTGCTTTCATTAACCCATAGCGCGAAGCCTACTTCTTTAAGAGCATAGCCAATGTGAATCAAATACATTACAAGTGTTTAAGGTGGTAAAATCGTGATTATTAGCAATTGGAACTGCATTACAAATTTTGATATATGAATATAACTCTAATTGGTGACCATGCTTCTGTAGGTGCAAGCAAGCACAGATCTTCAAATTGTCAGGAGGAAAACGTTTTTTAAAGTACAACACAGTACAGCACCACACCTTTGCCATCATTAGCCTTTGGTTCTAACAGCAGGCAGTGATGCAAGTAATTTTAAAAATGACAAGACATTCACATAAGACTATTACATCTCTTCTCCACATCCACACCAAAATCCAGGCTTTGCTGCTTTCAAGAGAAGGGTGAAAAATAAGTTGACAAATCTCCTCCCCCACCCAGCAAAAAGAAAAATGACAAAATAAAAGAAATTTCCACACAAATCCCTACACAATCAAGACAAACATAAAACAAGACTTGCCTTGCATAATGCAGTTAGATCTCTCAATTTACTTTTCACCAGAAATTCTGCTGTGATGTCACGTGGGGGCTTTACTTCAGAGGCTTCTTTGTACTGTTGATGTAGCTCTTTTATCTTTTCCTTCAGTGATACCATCTGACACAGTTTTTTAAAAAAAGTAAAGCGAGACAAAAGATACTGGTGAACATGGGATGACCCCATGTAAAATTCTTTTGAATGTCATTGTCCTACACAACATTTAGTCTGTCATTAAAAACTGAAGATATACTGGAAATTTTCAGCAGATCAAACAGCATTTGTAGACAATAACAGAGTTAAGATATCAGATCAATGATCATGGAAATTAAAATGCCTTTCTGTACCCTTTAATATCCACAGACAACTGCAAATTATAAACAGAAAGTGCTGGTGAAACTCAATATGTCCAGCAGCAATGGAGAGAGAAACAGAGTTAATGTTTTGAATCCCATCTAACATAAGAGTCATATGGGATTCAAAATTTGGCTTGAAGTGTTAACTCAGCTTCTCTCTCACTTTTTCTCTCTCTCTCTACAGATGCTACAGACCTGCTGAGTTTCTTCTGATCTTTTTTAAAGATTTCCTGTTCTTTATTTCAGGTTTCCAGCATCCGCAATACTGTGCTCTTATTTCAGTAAAGAATTATGCATTTTATGATGCCGTTAAAACAAAAATATACTTAAATTGCTTTTTGAAGAGCAATTGGGTTAAAGGTTTTAAAGCAGAGTAGGTTTACTCAGGAGATCACAAGTCTAGGGACTTACAAATTTCACAAGTCTGAAATAGAAACAGGAAATGTATGCACCTCAAAAAAAAGGCAAGTTAAAATATCTGATGTGGACCCTTATACAGGATAACGCATATGCTGAAAAAGGGACTGCATTCCAAGGGCTAACCTGTTCTCTTTACAGATGCTAATGGAAGCTACTGTGGATTTTCCATACTTTTATTGATTTTGTTATAATTCCAGAAAAGTCAGATCCCATAGTGGCATGTTACATGATGGATCAGAAAATTCGTTTTTGCAATTTGGTCACCATGGTGATTACTCACCAAACATATTCACATAAGACGTAACAGAACACAAATTTATTACACAAAAGAAACAAAAATTAAAAGGACAATTTATAAAACTCTTAAGCATCAAAGGAAAGATTCAACCTTTTCCACAGCAGCTTCTTTTACAGAAACTTAATCCCAGTGAAGCATCACTCCTACCTCATCTTGAAGATTTCTTACACAACTGATTCTTTTCATTTCTAATGGCCAAGAGGCTCTTTATGAGTTCTAAGGACCTGGATTCCTCATAAGCTCTGACACCTTGGAGACTTCCACAACTTGGTGCAACTTGAAGATTGTACACACAAAAAGAATACATTTCCACTAGGATGAAACTGTTCTTATAAACGGAAATTTGATTCTAACCTTACTAGTGCTGTGTGCTATAAAACTCACTGCAAACATGTCAATTAACTCCACAAGTACTTTACTAGGCATGTACCTTCAGTCAAATACTTTCTTGGAGATAATTTATTTCAATGTTCCAAATGACTTTCTGCTCTCCTAATGAATTATTTACCTCCATAGAAATTGAGCAGATTTATTTTATTTCTACTTTAGATGCCAAATTCCCAAATGATCATAATATATCATTAATCTTTATCACAGTATATCATATATCCTTGAAAAAAAGGTTTTAAAAAGGATAGTAATAGAAAAATCAATTTAATGACCAATTGTTCTTCAAACAGATTTCATGAAGAGTCAGTGGATTCTAAATGCTAATGCTACTTTTCCGCATCCATGAACACCAACTAGCCACAAAACGACATGACCAACTATCCCTAGTAGCCACACACGCAGACGACAAGCAACATGAATTCGACTGGGACAACACTACCATTATAGGGCAAGCCAAACAAAGAACAGCCAGGGAATTCCTAGAAGTATGGCACTCATCCACAAACTCCATCAACAAACACATCGACCTGGACCCAATATACTGGCCACTACAGCGGACAGCTGAAACTGACAACCGGAAGCGGCAGGGACAGGCCACTATAAACACCACAGAAGTGCTTCACAGGAGGCTCCCAAGCACTGAGGATACCACCTAGACAGGGGACGAAACGTTTGCAACAAAAACTTCCAGCTCGGCGAACAGAACCACAGCTACTTTTCCCCCTACGGCTACAGCCTGACCTGCTGAGTTTCACCAGCCATTTCTACTTTGTTTTAGATCTCCTGGAATCAAAGCTCATTGCTTTATTATATTATTCTTCAAGTGTTGCAATGACAGCTAGTAAATGGTGGGCAAGGTGTTACTGTCAAATGAAGTTGAAAACCAAATAAAAAAAAAATCTCTAGCATTACACAGAGTCATAGCACGGAAACAGACTCTTCGGTCCAACTTGTCCATTCCGACCAGATATCCCAACCCAATGTAGTCCCATGTGCCAGCACCCCCGGCCCATATCCCTCCAAACCCTTCCTATTCATATACCCATCCAGATGCCTTTTAAATGTTGTAATTGTACTAGCCTTCACCACTTCCTCTGGTAGCTCATTCCATACATGCACCACCCTCTGCGTCAAAGAGTTGCCCCTTAGGTCTCTTTTATATCTTTTCTCCTCTCACCCTAAACCTATGCCTTCTAGTTCTGGACTCCCCCCACCCCAGGGAAAAGACTTTGTCTATTTATCCTATCCATGCCCCTCATGATTTTATAAACCTCTGTAAGGTAACCCCTCAACCTCTGACGCTCCAGGGAAAACAGCTCTAGTCTATACATCCTCTCCCTCTAGCTCAAATCCTAACCCTGGCAACATCCTTGTAAATCTTTTCTGAACCTACATGACATGCAAAGGATTTTGTAAACTACATAACTTCAATTCTCGCTCCATAACGGATTATCATTTATAAATAAAACCTTGTCCAGTCTTTAAAATGTACAGTTGCTTCAACTAAAGGACCAAGCATTTACACACTGCAGTGAGTTAGAAACAGATAATCAGATCTGCAATACTCATCATCAGCAGCAGCAGCAGCATCACAGGGTAGAAGATGGTAGTGCATCCCAACATAAAATTTAATAATCACAAAATCAAGGAATATGCAAAAACCATGACTGATTTCTTTATAAATGTGATAGCGTTTTTAAGAATATTTCCCTCTTAGCATAGAGTACTTCAGGAGTGAAGATGCACATTTGGAGAAATACTATAACTCTGATGCTGGATCAGTGGTGCTGGAAGAGCACAGCAATTCAGGCAGCATCCGAGGACAGGCAAAATCGACGTTTCGGGCAAAATCCCTTCATCAGGAATAAAGGCAGAGAGCCTGAAGTTCACGAGACTAGCAATTAAAATTAAATTGCTGGACATACAAACTTCATTCAGCTTCCACATAACCGTAAGCATGCCCACAGTAAGGTGATAAAAATTCCTTAACTTTGTTCTCAATCCACTACTTAAATGGACTTTTCACATCACAAAAGGAGATCAAAAAGGTATCTATACAGCTGAAAGGTAATTACAAACATATCCTTTCAACAGAACCTGAACAGATTCTGGTCATTTGAAGGTTTCCTAATTAGTCAAACAATCTTTTTACATTATCCACCATGTAAGGCTGTTTGAAACAGATTGATTGAAAAGTCAATTCCCCTTCTGCTGAAAGATATAAAGTATATGGGTGTATAGTGAGGAAGTGTTTGAGGTGGTGTATCATCTTAATCTAGAGCAGGCTTAATGATCTTTGAATTTCAGACAAATCAAAACATAGGTCAGGGATACAGTCACATGCTTTAACATGTACTGGAAACTTCCTTAAAAGGAAAGATTTAATGGTCAAACATCAAATAAAGACAATTTATTTTCCTTATTTCCTAGTTTCTAGGTAAAACTTAAAGCAAGTTCAAATTACCTTATTTAGCAATTCTTTCAGATCCTCTTGCGTTTTCACTATTTTCTTCCAGTGCTCAATCTGTTCATCCTTCACGTGCTTTTCTTGCAGTCTATCAAGATTTCAAATTACTGTTTTAGTGCAACTGATGTTTTGGGGTTTATTGCCTTTACAATCTTATTATATTTGTATTTTATTAATAATTGCAATGACATACTTTAAACTTATTTCAATGGCTATTACGCTGACCTGCCACATAAAATTATTGAAGAGAACCAGAAAAACTGGTTGAAAAGATTAGAAATTTTTAAACGTCTCTTCCTTGAATCAAAAGTACGCCAACAAAATAAATTACACATTATGAACGAGAAACAGTGCTTGCTGAAGAAACTAATAATTGGTCAATTGCATTTTCAAGTATTTACAAGAGACAATTCATGAATACTTATTATTTGGACTGACTGGAAGACTTTATGCATGCAAGCATGTGAAATCTATCTAATAAGAGACTAAATACTCACTGGATGACAACTTCTAATGCCTGTCCTAATGATACAGGTTTATTATTCAAATAATTGAAGTCCAGCTGATGACTGAGGTAAGATGTAGCCTCAAGCAAGCGATTGAATTCCTGCTCTACCATCTCATCTTTTTCTTTGGGAACCTGAAAAACAGGGAAAAAATACTATTGCTAAATCAACAGAGACAGGATGATAAATTTATGTGAGAAAGAACAAAAGCTACATCAAAGTCGGTATAGGTCGGTGCATTGTGTATAGGAGTTGGAAGGGCATGTTGTTGCTACACAGGACATTGATTAGGCCACTTGTGGAATACTGCTTTCAATTCTGGTCTCCCTGCTGCAGGAAAGATCATGTAAAATTTGAAAGGGTTCAGAAAAGATTTACAAGAATTTTGCTAGGTTTGGAGAGTGTGAGCTATATGGAGAGGCTGAATATGCTGGGGCTATTTTTCCTGCAGCGTTGGAGGCTGAGGTGTGAACTTATAGAAGGTTTATATAATCATGAGAGGCATGGATAGGGTGAATAACCAAGGTACTTTTCCAAGGGTAGGGGAGCCCAAAACTAGAGGGCATAGGTTTACGATGAAAGAGGAAAGATTTAAAAGGGATTTAAAGGGCAACCTTTTCATCAGGGGGTGGTGTGTGTATAGAATGAACTGCCAGAGGAAGGGGTAGAGATTACAATTACAATATTTAAAAGGCATCTGGGTGGGTATACGAATAAGAAGGGTTTATAGGGATATGGGCTAAATGCCAGCAAATAGGATGAGATTAATTTAGAGTCATACAGACGTACAGCATGGAAACAGACCCTGCGGTCCAACCCGTCCATGTCGACCAGATATCCCAACCCAATCTAGTCCCATCTGCCAGCACCTGGCCCATATCCCTTCAAACCCTTCCTATTCATATACCCATCCAAATGCCTCTTAAATGTTGCAATTGTACCAGCCTCCACCACATCCTCTGGCAGCTCATTCCATACACGTACCACTCTCTGCGTGAAAAAGTTTCCCCATAGGTCTCTTTTCTATCTTTCCCCTCTCACCCTAAACCTATGCCCTCTAGTTCTGGACTCCCCAACCCCAGGGAAAAGACTTTGAGCCGCAACATGACCTCCCAACTCCTGTACTCAATACTCTGACCAATAAAGGAAAGCATACCAAACACCTTCTTCACTATCCTATCTACCAGCGACTCCACTTTCAAAGAGCTATGAACCTGCACTCCAAGGTCTCTTTGTTCATCAACACTCCCTAGGACCTTACCATTAAGTGTACAAGTCCTGCTAAGATTTGCTTTCCCAAAAATGCAGCACCTCGCATTTATCTGAATTAAACTCCATCTGCCACTTCTCAGCCCATTGGCCCATCTGGTCAAGATCCTGTTACAATCTGAGGTAACCCTCTTTGCTGTCCATTGCACATCCAATTTTGGTGTCACCTGCAAACTTACTAACTGTACTTCTTATGCTCGCATCCAAATCATTTATGTAATTTAGGACGAGTTGAGCCGAAGGGTCCAATTCTGTGCTGTACATCTCTATTAGAAGAGTTAGGTGGCTGCACACAGCAAAGAAAGAATTACAAATGTAATGCCTATTAGGAGAGATTCAAGTTTTCAAAACCAAAACTTCACAAAGCAAAGAACTGACTCTATTTTAAATCCCTTCATGTTTGAAAATAAAATCCTTACAGGGCTAAGTGGGTAGTGACCAAAATATGTTGTAGATCAAACATAACCCTTACCAACAAACCTGTCTTTTTTAGGGGATGCCAAGTCCCTTTCAACTTTTTGTTTAGTACAGCCACGCATGTGTTGCGACTTCAAAAAGGACCATCCAGTGTGCAGCTGGCACAGAGATTTCTGTGTTGTTGCACTGCTACAGAGTTTATGGGGAACATTCGTCCCATGACCCATTGGTGTCGCTATCCATGCTGGATGCTGTATGTGACATTTCAGTGAAATTCATGTCAGCAGTGAGTTTCAACGTGAATTTGTCACAACTGGAAAGCTGAATTGTTAACCACGTGAGGATGTCAAATCCTCAACTGTGAACATTTGGTTAGTCATAAACATTGTCATTTTATCCTTTACTGGGGTACAGAAATGAATCTTTAGGTGTTTAGGTTTTACTTCAGATTTGACACTTATGGCAAATGGTTAGCTCAAATCTTAATGCACAAAGTATCTAGAGATTTTGCCTCCACAACACACATCAGTTTGCCATCAGGTGTACATAAAACATTAAACCTTGGATATAAAACCAAAACCAATTTAGATAAGGACAAAACTGGCTACCATAAGCAAACCAGGTCTCAAGTTGAGGTTCATGTTCCTTTCATCATTCAAGCTAACATTAAGAATTTTAGCACTATTAATTTATCTAATTAAATTATCAAATATGCCTTTAAAATAAAAACTCCAGTGTTTTTAATGGGATAAAAAGGCCATGAATAAAAAAAATTCACCAATTTAATGCAGCTGCTACATTTCAATGATGTGAATTCAAATCAACAAATCATTTTGTATAAGGAGCACGCCCGCCTATGTTATGGTTGCACTCATACTATTACAAAGCTCTTTATTGTATGGTATCTGCTTTTATAACCTTGTCAGGCTCCAATTACATCCTCCCACAGTCGTGATAGCATAATACCACAGCTGTGCCTTTCCTCGCTTCTTAGCAGCACTATGAAGAAACACTTATGCTCCAAACCATTCTATTCTTGACAGTGAGGAAACTGAAATGCTTGCTATTTAATTAAATGTAAAAATGAAGTAAATTAAAATAATAACGCATGTATGACTTCAAATGAGGACTGCATTAACCTAATCACATTGTGGCCCATTTTAATTCTAGATTACAATTAGCTTTCACAGGATTGTTGTGGCATAGTGGTAGTGGCCCTACCTCTGAGCCTGAAGGCCCAATTTGAAACCTCACCTGTTCAGGTGTGTATTAACATGTCTGAACAGATTGATTAAAATATCTATACTTGGTTTTCACCCTTCATGTACTACACCATGGGAGATTCGATAATTATATTGTTAACTCCAGTCAATCAAATGAGTTTTATACAATCTAAGGACTGGTATACTGCAAACCACATCTACACTTATTTCCAATAATCCAAAATGCTAAAATATTTCAAATAATTAAACAGATCTTTCACCCCTCCCTCCACCCACCACAATGACTTCCTGCTCTTTGTGAGGTATCATAATATATGCCCATCAAAAGTAAAAATACATACGTTTGTGCATCTTTCTCCCTGCATTAGCATCAGATTCCAAACATCGGGAATTGACATAGAAAGAAAAACGGGAGAAAAAGTTATTAGTGTCTTGACCTAGTGACCACCATTTTGAAGTGCTCAACCTTTAAAAGGAACAAACTATTATTTATATAATGCCTTATCATGGTTGCCAGGACAGCTCAAATATTTCAAAATTGTAACCACTGCCATTTTTATGGTAATGCAGTAGCCATTTTGCTTAAAAAGAGTAAAGGAAGTGAATGAGTAGTTAGTCTATTTTTGGTAGCCTTGATTGAGGGATGAATGTTCAGTGGCATAACAGAAGAGATTCCTGCTCTTCCTCAAATCATCCAAAGGGATTATTAATGCTAACATAATTTGGCACCTTCAACAAAGTAATGTTCTCTCATTACTGCTCTGAAGTATCAGTCTACAAGGCTTCCTTGCATTATCTGGAATTAGATTTAAGTCTACAAACCTTCTGATTCACAGGCAAAAGTGGTACTAAACGAGGCAAATTCAGAGTTCATTTATAATGCAGAGTTTGCATTCTTCCAAGAAGAATGCATTATGCTCGGCATGCCAGGAGAAAACATTCAGTACAAGATTAACATCTCCTACTTCACATCCAGTGGTATCAACTTTCCTCAAGTCAAGAAACCCAGAACTTGCCATAATCACTTCAACTGCACCATCAACAGAGCACTACCATACCATCAACAGGGCAACTTTACTTGCCAAAAAACTCAATCCCTGTTTCCTTTCTGAGCAAATAGTCCAGCAGCAAATCAATTAGAAGGACTGTATCATATAATAAATACATCAGGTATAATAGTCAATCGTTTAGAATTTCAGTAGCATTGACTTGAGTAAATCCTGAATGTCTTTGTTCACTACTATATCTTGAGAGCCCTGAATTCCTCCCTGAAATTCAAACTGAATGTAGAAATTCCTGAAGTAGTTGATCAAGAATCCTGATGACAACTAACAAACAACTGCATAATTATTCAACTATATCATTATTAAATGCATTTTTAAAAAAAACTTTAATAGTCCAAAGCTCTTAATTTAGCACACACAAATGTCTTGATTTTTGGTTTTTTATCTTGACAACCTCAATACAACTTCTGGTTTTCACATCAGCTAACCAGAAACCACCCAACTGTAGATATAAAAAGTAGCACAATGTTTCCCAGCCATAATCAATAATATCCCTAGATGCTGGCAAGTCTACACAAATGCATTCTCCCAGAGACACCCAATTCGGCACAACAATGAAACAGTAGTACAACAATAGAATTAGCCAGTTGTCAGGAGCAACACCACTGCAATACTACTAACCCGACCTCCAACAACAAACAACTTTAAAAAAAATTAAACTTTAATCTTACTCACATTCACTCCTAAAAGTATAATTAAAACAAACAGAATGGAGGAAGGGAAGATTAAATAAATAATGATAAACTTACATAGGTGTTTTCTGTTTAGGTTTACACTAACCTTTTCCTTTACAAGAACTGAAGTGTTTAATTTACCAGTCAGCTTTCTGATATTCAATTCCTATCAGAAAGTTGACAATTTTTAAACATTTGTTTTTGGTAATAAAATATTTTATCAACTAGTCAAAATGTAAAAATTGACATTCACATCAAACTTGATCAGGTCAGCCTTATATTAAAAACATTAAAATAAAAGATCTGAAGGAAAATAAATTAATTTATAAATTCGGCTCATGCATAAGTGACTAAATAATTTGCGCCTTGCTAAAGGCAAAATATGATAAGTTACAAGGCTTCATTCAGAAAAAGGTAGGTTTTACTTTATGTTTGAGAACACATATCCGAAGAGAACACTAAGGAACTGTTACACAAGTGAAGATTAAATAAAGTTCCTGAATCCGCACAAAGATTGTTTGGCTTCTTTAACTGGTGATTTGAGGACTTTATGAATGTCAGGAAGAAGTTTGGTAAGCACAACCCATATCATCCTCTACTTCACACAGGGCAAACCACATCCACACCTGTTGTAAGTGGTGGAGACTGAATACTCATTATATTAAAGTCTTACAGAAAATTAAAAGGATTCCTGGTTCAAACAAAACCTGTATGGTCTTTAGGGTGCAAGACAACTTTAGAGCGATTTGTAGACTAAGATAATACCTTTACATAGGGTCACACCTCCTTATTTTTACATCCAAAACCCCTTCACTTTCACTCTCAGTTTCTAGCTAATGAATTCAACTCTGCACCCAGTCACTAGGAAATGCAGGAATGCCAACTTTGCCAATCCAAATAGATGCATCCTTGCCATTCATTCAAATTCTTCCACAGTAGCATAGCAAATATCTTATAAATCCACAGTGCAGTAAGACCTTTAATCTAGGATGAATTTACCATATCTACAGGAGTAAAGCAAGTCTAACTATTATACTGTTTGTGAAGAATTTGTAATCAATTATTTTAGACTTACAGCCTGCCCATTTGCCTCGTAAAGGGGGCACTTTTGTTTTATTTTGGCCAGCTCCATGTTCACTTGCTTGCTAACCACTGCCATTGGGTTTCCACCTGCAAAATAAAGGGATAGATGGCATTTGGTAGAAATACACAGATAAACAGACTGAAATATAAATGCCTTACACCTCATCAGTCAGCTCAGTTGGCCGGACAGTTGGTTTGCAATGCACAGCAACACCAACAGCACGGGTTCAATTTCCGCACCAGCTGAAGTTACTATGAAGGTCCCATCTTCTCAACCTCACAAATGACCTCAGGTTGCAATATTTAACAAGAAGAAAATAATTCAATACAGAGTAATTATTTCCAATAGCAGGCAATACCAGAATAGCTGACAAAATTACAGCTAAGAGATTACAAAATAAGATCACACAACAGTTTCTTCCCAGCAGAAAACATTATGGGAATCTGGAATACTCTGCCAAACTGATAGAGATTTGCTAAACGAGGGCCTGAAGGGATGAGGACTATAAACAGACTAAGGTATATATTCGTCACCTGATGGTACATGTTCAAGGATCAGAAAGAACTACACCATTCTTATTACTTTCGTAAAGCTTCATCAAGCCAGCCTCCTCCCAAACATACAAGAAAATTATTTTTGGAGATTATACAAAACTTACCAAGTCCTGTTACAACCATGGCGCCCAAATCAGCAACATAGTTTCCCTTTCTAAATGTGGCTACTCGACCTCCAACACGATCCTGCAATTTAAGTGATTATGAAGTGGTAAGTGCGCTCATTTGTACACAACACAATAAAATCACTAATATGGTTCACACTTTTTTTAAAATTCCATCATGGGATGTGAGCTGTGCTGGATAGAATGGCATTTATTACCCATCCCTAATTACTTTGACAAGTAGTGCTTCCTTGAACCATTGCAAACCCTGGCGTATGGGGGACACAAACTTCTTTAGGAAGGAAATTCTAGGTTTTTAACCCACCGACAGTGAAGAAACGGAAACATACAGGCAATCCCTGGGCTGCAAATGGGTTCTGTTCGCAAGTTGATTTGTACACAAGTTGGAACACAACATAAAATAGCTGTTCTTAAATACAGGAAGTGTTCATATGGCAGATCTCCAAAATTACATCCTGTATGGGATTGTGTTCATAAGTAAAAATGCTCTTAATTTGGGGATCCCCTGTAGTTCAGAGTCTAGATGGTGTGTAGCTTTTAGGGGAACTTGGAGATAGTGATGTTTTATCCTTCTAGGAAATAGAGATCACAAGGTTGAAACTTGCTATGGAAGGAACCTTGGTTATTTGCTATAGTTTGTCATGTGGATGCTATAGTTTGTCATGTGGCCACTATATATCAGTGGTAAAGGGAGTAATTGTTGAAAGTGCTGGAAGGATTACAAATCAAGTAGTGTTGTTGGAGCTGCACACATCCAGGCAAGTGGACAGCATTGCATCACATTCCTGACTTCTGTCTTGTGGATAGCAAACATGCAGTGGGGACACATGAAGTGAGTTGCTCATTGCAAAACTCTCAGCTTTTGGCCTGTTCTTGGAAGCCACAATATTAATATGGATGGTCCACTTTAGTTGATGAAAAATATTAACCCATAGAATGGTGGAAATTCAGCGATCACAGTGCCACTGAATATCATGGAGAGATGGTCATCGACTGGCACTTGTGTGGAATCTGTGCTATTTGGTACTTATCCAAACCTGGATGCTGCCCAGGTCTTACTGCATATGAACATAAACTGTTACAGTAACTGAGGAATTGCAAATGATGCTGAACATGGCGCAATCAACCCTACCACTTTTGACCTTATGATGGATGTAAAGATCACTGATGAATCAGTTGAAGATGTTATATGCCAAGAACACAATGAAGATCACCTGCACTGATGCACCAAGTGTTTGGTATCCAATAATAACCATCTTCTTTTATGCTAGGTATGACTCCAACCAAAGATTTCCTCTGACACCAGTTTAGCTAAGGTTCCCAGATGCCTCATCTAGCCAAATGCTGTCTTGAGGTCAAGGACAGTCACATTCACTTCATCTCTGAAGTTCAGATCTCCACCAGTTTAGGAGCAAGGCTGCAGTGAGGTCAGGAGCTGAGTGGCCCAAGTGAGAATCACACCAGCAGATTTTCACGATTGAAGTTCCATAAGCTCTGTCTCAATCTCTATAACCATACAGCATTACTAATAAAAGGCACAGATGTTACTGATTTTCTAATGCCAAAAGCACATGGTACATCGGAAATATTGGACAGAATTCAATATTTGCAATGTGAGCCTTGCTCATGGGAGTTTTGCATCACCTCTACTGAGGAAGGTCTATCAGTAACATGTGCCAGCTATGCAGCTATCGGAGGCCTAGGCGCAACAAGAGACTACAGCTCACAGGCAAGTGTTAGTGGGGAGTTTTTAGAGACAAGGGTCAAGGTTGGTTTTTAAGCAGACAAGAGATTTGGTACCATTAAACACCCACGCAGTCTGCAAGGAAGTTCAGCAGCGTCTGTTTATCAGGCATCCCACGTGGTGACTGAACCCTGCTGGTGGGTGAATAACAGCAGTGCTGGGATGTGACCCCTAAGTGAGTATTACTGCATATTTCATGGGCCTCAATTAGTACTTGGGCAGGAATGCTATCCATGAGCACCCTGCCCCCCCACCAAACCTATTCAGGTGAGGGCAGAAAGCAGATATTTTTAATCTGGCAGGGTCCTCACCATTCAACGTATCACTTCATTAAATTCCACTACTTTTTTTATTTACTCGTGGGATGTGGTCATTGCTGCTGGCCAGCATTTATTGCCTGTCCCTAGTTGCCTTTGAACTGAGTGGCTTACCAGGCCATTTCAGAGGGCAGTTGTCCACATTGTGGATCTGGAGACACCTGTTCACTAGCCCAGGTGAAGATGGCAGATTTCCTGCCCTTACAGACATCAGTAAATCAGATTAGTCAAACAAATGGACAAGGGTTTCATGGTCATCAGTAGAATCGTAATTTCAGATTACATCCAAATTCCACCATCTGACTTGGCAGGTGTCGAACCCCCCCCCACCCCCAAACCAAATATTCCTTATGTTTCTGGATTAATAGTCTAGTGGTAATACCACCCAGCCAGTGCCTCCCCTACTGCATGGAACCACATGTATGTGGGGTGTGTGGTGGGTGCGTGTGTGTGAGGAATGTGTGAGGGGGAATGGATGTTAAGTCATTAATTCCATCCATTAGTTGTAGTTATCCCTTTCCACACTTGCTACCTGACCTCAATATTTGTAGCAGCTTGCTTGAATTTGACATTTCCAAAATCATAGTACTTTGGTGTTGTCCTATTGTACTAAGTATTGTTTACACTTCTGATGAACTCAGGTCTTCAACAGCTTAGGTACTTACCGCCAAAAATCCAGAAAATATGTTAAGAATACATTCTTTCCTTGTTTCAAATATTATCCTGCAGACAAAAACAAAAACTCTCTCCCCCAATGGACAGGAATTACATCAGCAGTGCATCTCTGTCAATAAAGCTACCTGCTAAAGTAAAGCTTTTCTTCCATTTGATTTCAAGAAATGGAAACACCTGACCTACAAAATACTTGCCCACTTCACCCAAATATTAACTACTTCAAAAGAATGGTGTCATGTTCAATGGCACCAGGATGATTTGTTTCTTATTAAAAATACAAACATGCACTATTTTTAGAATTCATTTGTGTCCTGAAATTTGACTTTGCAATGAAAGTCAGATAGTCAATTGAGAGTTTGATTTTTATGAATGAAATACCAACCTATTTCCTGTTTTGCACATTGCCAAATGGGAGACTTACATTTTACAAACTTCTCTTGCTAGATCTTTGGCATTTGTGAACAAAACAAAAACCAACTTACTCGCGCCTCCAGTACAGTGACATCCATTCCAAAGCTTTGCAGTTGGCGAGCTGCTGCCAGACCCGACACTCCAGCACCAATAATTATCACCTTCCCCGTCTTCTTTGCTATGAATCATAAGGTTTTTCCAATTACTAAACAAAGGAAACACAGATCAACAGCACAGCCCAAGATTATTTAAATTACGAAACTGCCCACACTTAATTAGGTATTCTAATACATTTGGAGTATTTCTGGTAGTTTTCTTTTTAGATGGCCAAGAACTCTTTTCCTTGCAACCAATTCCATGGCCCCCTCTGATTAGTCTGGTTCCAGAATTTGATCCAGAATTGTGCTGTGGACCCCATAATTCCACCATTACAAAGATGACGTACTTCCACCTCTGAAATTTTACTTGACCCTATTTCAATGCATGCACTGCTGAAATTCTATGTATTTGACACCCCAAACTCTACTATTCCAATATTCCCCCTCCATTAAACTGAACTCACCCAAAACTCACCTAACTCATAACAAGTCCTATTTACCCCACTCTTCTGCTTACAGATCTACATTGGGTCTTGCTAGTTAGAATTCTTCCATTTACGTTCAGAAAAGATTTACAAAGATGTTGCCAGCGTTGGAGGGTTTCTACTAGAGGGAGAGGCTGAATAGACTGGGGGTGCTTTCCGTGGAGCGTTGGAGGCTGAGAGGTGACAGAGGTTTATAAAATCATGAGGGGCATGAATAGGGTAAATAGACAAAGTCTTTTCCATGGGGTGGGGGAGTCCAGAACTAGAGGGCATAGGTTTAAGATGAGACGGGAACGATTTATAAAGGGACCTGAGGGGCAATGTTTTCATGCAGAGGGTGGCACGTGCATGGAATGAGCTGCCAGAGGAAATGATGGAGGCTGGGACAATTACAATATTTAAAAGGCATCTGGATGGGTATATGGATAGGAAGTGTTTAGAGGGACATGGGCCAAGTACTGGCAAATGGGACTAGATTAATTTAGGATATCTGCTTGGCATGGACGAGTTGGACCGAAGGGTCAGTTTCCGTGCTGTACATCTCCATGACTCAATGTTTATCCAGGTCTTTTCCCCCACACCTATAACCTCTATCAACTCTACAACAGTTAGAGAGGTTGGTGTTCTTCCAACTCTGACATCTTTTGCAACTCTGAATAGCCAACAGGAGCCATGCCTTCTGGTCTGTAGAATTCCCTACACAAATCTCTTCACTTCTCACTCTCCTCTCCCCCCGAAGACATCCTTCAAAATCTACCTCTGTGACCACTTGTTCTAACATCTCTTCCTTTGGCATGATGTCAAACTATTTGGCAAAAGGTCTTTTCCTGTGAAGTTTTATTATATTAAGAAAGGTACCATACAAATGCAAGTTTATTAACGAGACTAACTATATCTCCTTGAAAGTGCGCATCAGTATCATTTAATTCTAATTGTTATTGACACTATTGCACTATATTAAAATCCAAGCAATAGTACTCACTTGGAAGTGGTTTCACCCGTTTGTAGATACCAAAGTTAATTAACCCATGGCGTTCCAAGTAGCTGTGTATCCTGTGAACCAGTACAGCATCACCTGAGACAAAGAGAAATTAACAATGTGCAGCAAGACAAACAGTACAATCAAGCAGATAAACTATATGCTTGATTTAAAAATAATCCTGGAAAGCATTATACATTGATTTCAAACATGATTATTTTTCTGGAAATTTTCAGCTCAAATTGCACCCTAGACAATCTAACACACAACTGAAAATAAGTATTTTTCTTCTATATTTACAGTTTGTTAAGAAGTATTTCTCAAACCATTTCACATTCTAAAAATGCATTTTCTTTAGTCAAAGATTAATACCTATTTGGACATTACTCCAAATTCAGGAAAAAGTTCCCGCAAGCTCACTTATAGTAACCTCACTTACTGTTATATGGAGACTCCAGCTGCTGATGAGTTACCTCAAAGGTTAACTGCACTTTAGGGTTATCCAGCCAGAGCTGCAACTGTTTACAATGGAAAGAAAAGCAATGAATAATTGCATTTCAAATTAACTTTAAAAATGTGTGCTCATTTGTTAAGAGGATAATGCCAACAGCTACTCAAAGAATTTTTGCAGGCTTTCATCCAGAGGTTTATTTAATTCAGATTCTGATACCCTGGAAAGGACATCGTGTATCTATAAGAAGTTATTTTGGGAATATTATTTCACTTTAATACATTACCTAAATGTAATTAAAAAGAAGGAATGAAGGATAGGGTTGAGAAGAAAAAGGGACAGTGAAAGTAAAACAAAACTTTGTATGCTTACTAAATTTTTGAAGGACTGAAACTCTTCACTTACAAAGTTAAGCTTGCAAGGACACAGGGGCTGTTTGGCAGCAATAACGACTGACCACACACAACTTGTTTCATTGTACTTAACAGTGAATTAACCACAACTTCATGTTGATTTCAAAGTTGAGTTTATTCTGCACCTTTTGCATACTAACACACAACACTGCAGTCCCCACCCAAGAATGCGTTCTCAGCCCCCTACTGCATTCCTGTACACTCAACTGCGTTGTCAAATTCCAAACAAACACCATCTACATGTTTGCTGATGACACTATTGTGATAGGACAGATATCAAACAAATATAAGTCAGAATACAGAAGGGGGATAGAGGGCTTAGTGGCGTGATGCAGCGATAACAACTTCTCTCTCAATGTCAGCAAAACAAAAGAATTGATCATCGACTTCAGAAAGAAAGGGGAAGAACACATACCCTATCTACATCAATGGAGTGGTGGCTGAGAGCGTTAAGCTCTTAGGAGTGACGATAACCAACAACCTGTCCTGATTTCCCATGCAGATTTGACCGTCAAGAAGGTACAACAACCCCTCTTCTTCATCAGGCAGCTCAGGAAATTTGGAATGTCCATAAGTAGCTTCACTATCTTTCATAGATGCACCACAGACAGCATGCTGTCCGAGTACATAATAGCTTGATATGGCAACTGCTCTGCCCAGGACCTTATGAAAATGCAGAAGGTTGTGTGCACACCCCAGACTACCACGTAAGCCAACCTCCCATCCACAGACTCCACTTACAAGGCTTGTTGCCGTGGAAAGGTTCCCATCATCAGAGACCCATTCCACCCCGGTAATGCTCTCCGACAACTTCTTCCATTAGGCAGAAGATACAGGAGCTTGAACACATGCACCAACAGGTTTAAGAACAGATTTTTTCCTGCCATTATTAGACTGATGAATGGACTTTCTAACTTTAAATAATGCTGATCCTGTTATGTTGATCTTACCTAGCACATATTCTATTTTTCACCATATGATCCATATATCCTTGCTTACTACGGTCTTCCTTTACTGCTCGCAAACAAAGCTTTTAACTGTACATGAGACAACAGATCAAATCAAATTTATTCATGAGGTACTGATTATAGTAAAGGAGCAGAGTAACTCCGAGAAAAATCCAGATTCCTCCAATTAACTATGCCTGTCCATATTCCAGGACTTGGTGTTTAATAATGTGCATAATAATGGTGAATATTGTTGTCCTCACCAATATTTCTCACACAAAAATCGGGTCATTAATGCATTCAGCCATTTTCCCACCACAAACTATTAATGGAGAGAGATTTCCAAAGCATTCAGATTTTTGAAAGGAGTTAGTTGGTTGGTAATGGTGGTGGGAGCTGTTAGCAACATTCCAGAACAGGAATTCAAACCCCTCAAGCAATGCTTTCCAGGTTGAAGGAGCAAATAAATTAACATTTTATGCACCAATTATATGATTGCAATTACAGAGAATTAATAAAAACATACGAACAAGGAAGAAGAGTAGGCCACTCAGCCCTTCCACCATTCAATGACCTTAACACTAACTCTACATTCCTGCATGCACCAATAATCTTTTATTACCTTGGTTAAAAATAAAACTGTGTCTCTGCCTTAAAAATATTTAAATATTCTGCCTTATAAAGAAGGCATTTCCAAAGACATTCAAACTTCAGATGAATTTCTTTTCCCCTTTATCAGAAATCCCTTAATTTTTAAACTATGACCCCTAGTTCTAAATTCACCCACAAGAGGAAACATATTTTCCACACCCACTTGGTCAAGTCACCTCAAGATCTCATTTATTTCAACTAAGTCACTTCTGCTCTTCTAATCACAAGGGATGCAGAACTAGCCTGCCTAGCCTTGCCTCAAAATGCAATCTACCTGTTCAAAGTATTAGTCCACTGAACTTCTGAACTGCTTCCAACACGTTAACATCCTTCTGTAAGTATGGTGACCAGTATTACAGACAATACTCTAGAAGCAGTCTTACCAATGTCATTTATAACTGAAGCATAACCTCCCTACTCCAGCATTCAATTTTCCTCACAATACAACATAACATTTGATTAGCCTTCCTGACCATCTGCTGTAATGGCATACTAAACCTTCCGTGATTCATGGTTTAGGGCACTCAGATCTCTCTGCATCTCAGCATTCTGCAATCTCTTAATATTTAGATTTTTTTTCATTCTTATTGTAAAAGGAAAATTTCACTCTTTCCCACATTACACTCCATTTGCCAGATCTTTGCCCACTCACTGATCCTATTTATATCCCTTTGTAGGATCCTTATGTGCTCTTCACAACTCACTTTCCTATCCATCTCCGAATCACTTCATAAAATTGTAGTGTTGATGCCCAGAGCCCAGAATGAACACTGATGGCTATTACTGGTTTGAACAAAATTCAACAATTTGTTGTGATGGATCAACAGCGCAGTATCTAATTCTCCAAACACTGCTGGTCAACTTGTGCCTCTCCACCATTAACCAAAACAAAAAAAAAGCAAAACTGCAACCCTGCCCTAAGTACCCCCAACTGAAGTACAATGAAAATCTAAAACTTGCTAAATTTACTTCCATAACATAAATGAATCTTGACATAGCCATTTAGGGTTTGAAATCATGTTATAAAGACCCTGTTAATGACTGTTTATTGTCCCAATATGACACTCAACCTTGGACTCCCAGAAACAAGAATGATGTCATGAGCCAGCAAGTAGCAAGTTACTCTTACAGAATTTTAAACTTCTTACACTCTATCTAGACTTCCATCCACTGCATGAAATTCAAATGAAATTTCTGTTCTATAGCAGCTAATTGGTAGAGACTGATTGCTTTGATTAGTCAGCACAATTATTGCTGAATCATGCAACTGCCAGCATTGCAAACCAGATCAGTCCTGGTCTTTACGCATCAGCAGTTCATACATTCTTATACAAAACAATTCCACGGTTTCCAATAACTATAGCCGATGGTCATAGCTTTCTTTAGTTGGCTGAAGATCTTCACTAATGCAATATGCGCTACATAACAACAACAACTGGATGACAGCGTTTTCTGGCCAGGTATCCAATACCATGGCAAGGTGCCCAAGAGAACAATGCTGCTTAGCTGCCTACCTTCCTTCCTTCCTTCTCCACCTGACCCATTCAGAGAATTGATTAAAAGCAGACAGAAAGGTAGAAAGAAGTTGAGATAAAGGCAACAGAAAGCTTAATCTTTGTTTTTGTAATAAAGGAGTCTTGTGCAAATATATCTTAAATATCCAGCTTTCACTTTCAACATGGTTTAATTCCCTCTACCTATCAATCATTATCTTGAGATAAGGTTAGACTAATCCAACAACAAATATGTACTGCAGAGTTCACCATGCCACAAAAGATTTTTCTTAACGTTGAATATTAAGGTGCACAACCCGTTGAAAAACCTTTCAATCTAAAACAGCTATTTGACTTTTTTTTCCATTGTGACATCAGGTTTGGAGATTTTGCATTCTTGTAAACTATATGGCAGAACCTTGGGAACTGCAAAGATGACACCAGTACTATTAGCTCTTTAAAAGGCAAACAATGACAAAGGTTATGATTCCTACTTACCATGCATCAGAATCTGACATTCCCTATTGACATTTCCAGAGCTGTACAGACTGTGCAAGAAATAGTTCTGACTGCAACTGAGCGATTTGCTAACGTCATTCAATGCAGCTTCTCTTACAGACATATGCCATGCCCAAGTTATAGCAGACAAAGGGTACACCTAAGTTGTGAGGAAATTAACCGGGGCAAAAGACAATTCAAGTAGATTTTATTGTTGCTTGAAAATTCACAAGTAACAGATGAAGGACTAAACTTCATCAGCACAGTAATGAGCTGAGAAATTCAATTTGCCATCGCAGGAGGTTGAGATACTCACAGAAACAGAATGCTGATACAGTCATCCACAGAAATGCCAAACTTGGTTTCAGTTTTTCAAACAGGTCTTGTACCACTGGATTCAGACCTCAATCCATTTGGATGTCACTTTCTTTTGAAGGTGAACAAAAAAATCTCAACTAATCTGTTTATTTAAGAACATAAAGAAACAGGAACAAGCGTAGGCCAAATTGCTGTTGCAACCAGCTCTGGTGACAGAGTCAATTGTGCTTCTTTGTTGTAAGTACTTTGTAATAAACTGAAGAAACAGGCTAGTTTTGGGATTTGTTTGCTGTAACATTAAATACAACTGAAGAAAACTGCATGACATTTTATAACATACAGTATTTTATAGTATGACATCAAGAGTACAATTAATTAACTAACAATGCTTTGTAATTGATCAAAATTCAGCTTTTCCTGCAACAATTTACCAGTACTCACAGCATCAGCCCAAATCAAGAGCTATACTTGCACTTCCAGTAAGCTGAAGCTTTAACCTATTCACTCCTCAAGGTTACATGTGCCATTAGATAAACAACCACATTTTCTAACCACAGGCTACACAACAGATGTGCTACAAGATGCCCATAATATTTTTCCTGACCAATATACTTGCAAGACCAGAACTTACAGGCAAAGCCAAAATTAGATTTATTGATATGAAAGTACCTTAAACTGATACTGCAAACATTACCTAAACTTAACTAAATTCTTGATTCTTAAGTAACGTAACTAAAATATGCTGAAGACTTACATGCAGAACATTTCTCATCTGTCAACACTCATTCATGCTACACAAGATATACATTACAAACTTGATTAAATTGATATACTATAATAAAAGCAAAGTATTGTGGACTCTAAAGACCGGAGTTTCTCCAGCACTTCCTGTTTTCATACTGATATATCTTTATACTGTTTTACAATACTCAGGTATGCCCCAGAATTATTTTGAGTTCTTCTTTAGAAGGACACCCTCTGCTTCAAATCCATTGACATTTATTCTCTCAGATAGCTGGACAACTGCTTAGCAATGCAGACTGATGCCAACAGCAAGGGTTCAATTTCCACACCGGCTGAGTTACCACAAATAATTCTCCTTCTCAACCTCTCCCCTTGCCTGAGGCATGATGATCCTGAGGTTAAACTACCACCAATCATCTCTCTCTAATGAGACCACAGTGACTTTATCTTTACTCACTGATGGGAATACTTTCCCCAAGGGATTATGAAAGAGTCACCCACTCATCAGTCAGTTGCAAACTTGACCACGTTATCATTTCAGAAGTACTAATTCTGGATGTAGGTTTGCTGGCTGAGCTGGAAGGTTCGGTTTCAGACATTTCATCACCATACTAGGTAACATCAACAGTGAGCCTCCAGATGAAGCACTGGTGGTATGGCCTGCTTTTTATTATGTGTTTAGGCTTCCTTGGGTTGGTGATGTCATTTCCAGTTTTTCTCAGGTGATGGTAAATGGGACCCAAGTCAATTCTATCAACAAATACATTGACTTGGATCCTATTTACCACCTCCCCGAGAAACAGGAAATGGTATCACCACAGGAAATGACATCTCCAACCCAAGGTAGCCTAAGCACACAAATAAAAAGCGGGCCATACCACCAGTGCTCCATCCAGAGGCTCACTGATGGTGTCACCTCGTATGGTAACGAAATGTTGGAAACTAAACCTCCCAGCTCAGCGAGCAAACCTACATCTTGAACCTCAAACAGAGCTACAAATCTTCTCAAAACTCACCAAGTACAAATTCTTTGAAGCATTAATACCAGAACTGAGTAGAAAATGTCAAAAATGGATGGAAATGTCTTCTAACAGATCTATCTACTTAATAATTAGCAGCTATTAATGGAGTAAGTCCACAAAATGTCAGAGTACACTCTGCTCATTTCTAGATGGATGAAAAGTATACTTGCTGCAATTGATAAAGGAGGGAGACATGTAAGAAATACATGGAAAATGTAAAAAAGCAAATAAATCAGTGCTCTGCCTCCCATGCTGCATTTATTTAAACAGTTAGTAAGACGATAGCTTCAAAGTTTCTAACTTTGGTTATCTAGTGCATGTGTTTTGCTTTTGTTTCCAATCCAGGAACCCAGAACCTTACTGCAGCAACTAAAGGCAAAACAGCACTGTGGCTCAGTGGTTAGCACTGCTGCCTCACAGCACCAGGGGCCTGGGTTCAATTCCCACCCTGTCTTGTGTGGAGTTTGCACATTCTCCCACAATCCAAAGATGTGCAAGTTAGGTGAATTGGTCATGTTAAATTGCATTAGTCAGGGGTAAATGTAGGGGAATGGGTCTGGGTGGGTTGCTCTTCGGAGGGTCAGTGCGGATTGTTGGGCCGAAAGGCCTATATCCACACTGTACGGAATCTAAAGTAGACAAACTGTCAGAAGTATCCTCCCAGTAACTGTTAAGACTTTTAATGTGAAATACATTGCTGTCATTTTAAAAAGACAAAAACACACAGGTTCCTCTTTCCCTTCCTCCACAAAAAGAATATGCAGCAATGATTTAAGGAATTATGTTTTTAATACAGAAACTTACTGTGCGGTTTCTGATGTATAGAAACACCTTCTGGGTCTGTGCAGGACCACTGATAATGTCTGGGAAACAGGCTGCTTCCTGTGAGGTCATGCGATCGTGAGGTAGGCGACTCTGGAAAGCAGCACCCTCTACACCTGATAAGAATGAACTCACAAAATTAGTGCAATAAAACTTTTAACCTAGGGCCATGAAGAAACACGAGATAAATCTTGAGAGCTTCCAATTAAAACCAAACTGTCACCTGTCATCGTAACATCACATCAGAGTTGTCAGTTCCTCCCATGGACTTGACTTCTCACCCTAACAACACATCCAAGAATCCCTTCCATGTGTTGATCTGCACCTCTGCTCCTGGAAACTTTCCTAAACAACCACCAAAGATTAGACCCTGATCACCAGGTTCCCACCCACAGATTCAAACTTTAGCTGGAGAAGTTTCAGATCCCACAACCCAAAGTCAGTCAACACCTTCCTTCCTCACAAACACTACCTGCAACATAAAAAATTAATCACAAAATTAAAATTAAACCAGCGCACAGAAAAGAAATTTAAAAAGTAATTTAAAAAATACATACCTGCGATCGACCCTGCCAGATTGATGTTGCTCCAATGCACTGCGGGAACGAACGTAAAAACATTCACACGCATGCGCACACTACTAGTTTCCCTAATTTCCGCGGTCTCGTATTAAAACAATATTTTAAAATTTAACATGAATATATTTGCTTATAGATATTTAGTCCCTGGCAGACAAATACAACAATAAAAGCACTGAAAGGGTTGCCAGGGCAGTTACCTCAAGCCACTATAAGTTTGGCTATTATCAGCTGCGTCTCCCTGCATCAGGAAATTTTCCATGACAATATCCCTTGTAAGCCTTCCAAAACACTAATTATGTTACGTCCCCTTTTCTACAAACAGTACCTTCCACTCCTCCCAAAATAGGTGATTTAAATACCATATTATTGGAAGCTGGTAAATGATCATACCCAATCCAATCCAACTTGGGTTAACTGTATAATTACTCTGTCTGAATTTCTTTACTGACTGTTGCATCAAAAGTTCTCTAATATAGTATTTAAAGAAGAGCTGTATAATTTAAAATTAAAACTTAATTGGATAATTAGGCACAAGATTTAGAGAAACGGGTTGCAGAATAAAATGAATTGGTTTCTTAAAAAACTTTCTATACCAAATGTACATAATTCTAAATTTATTGGACCTATATAAACTAAATTAGAATATACATTCTATAGATATTTAAATAAAGATATTAATAGATATTTAATTATCACAATAAACAAAATGGATGTCATTACTCCACACTGGAGTGTGGACCTGAAACAATACAAATCAGGAAGCACCAAAATATTAATATCTGGTCTGGTCTGTCCTTCTAACTTGGTTGGTATCAACTGAAGTAACAGTAGCAGCACTAGAATTGGCCTCAACATTCCTCCGGGTTCAGAACTGAGGAAAGGGAGACAGGAAAATTCAACCATCGCTTTCACTGCTAGCTATTATCCTATGACATTCCCAATGAAATGTAGCCACATGCAATCATTAGGTATTGTCAAGATGAGGCAATGTAATCGTACCCTCGACACTTAAGCAGCCTGCTGACGTTTGCAAAATAGGCTTACAAATGAAGAATGCCTTTTAAACCAAGTTTTTTTTATTTATTCATTTTGTGGGATGTGGGTGTCGCTGACTAACCAGCATTTACAGCCAGTCCCTAGTTGCCCTTGAGAAGGTGGTAGTGAGCTGCCTTCTTGAACCACTGCAGCCTGTTATGTGCGGTTGTCAGTGCCTGTTAAATTGCACCCCAGCAACACAAGGAGTAAGCAAAGAAATGGATAGAGGGAAACTGAAACCTTATGTCAACAAAATAAGGTGCAAACATGGGCCTCAAGTGCATCAAATCTTCATCACTTAATATTAATGCATACTTCTGAAGTTTGACTCATGCTTTCACTGTATTGATGAGTTACCATACTACAGCTGGATGAACTCCTCAACATTTTATATGGTTTCTAAAATACACATACTTTTTTTGAAAATTCTCATTAGAAAGTTGTACACTGTGTGCGTATTCTTTTTCCATCATTAGCAGCAACAAATTTCCTGCCAATGTCAAGGTTTAAAATCAGCACTTACCTACACTTTCCTCTATTCTCAAATGGAATTCCCACATCTCAATTTCTATCCTGCCTAAAAGAAGCCTGCTTTATTTTTTTTCATGCCATTCTCCCTTTTATCACCGTTTCCTCTCACAAACTTACTTTCCCAACTATAGTTTACTTGAATACTACCCCACATCTGGGAAAGCATCTCCAGTAAAATGATCACAATCTTAAACAGGATACCAGAAGTCACCTGTCATTAGATCTGCAGTCATGCACTTGCTTTTAGCTCTCAACTTTTATTGTGTCTATGTATATCCATAATCATATTCTTCTAATCCAGCTTCTTCCATTTACAAGTAACGAAATGTGTTGTGCTACGTAATCTTTCTACACCCCATACTTCTTATTGAAATCAAGTCTCACTGACCATGCTCTGCTCTAACTTTCTCAGCACCTCAAAATTGTTTACTTTTCAGGCACATTCAATCCTCCCTCCCATCAACAGTTTACATGGTATACATAACATAGGACACTCAAATGTAAAACACTAATTATATCAGGATATTATGACAGTCAACAAAGGTAGAGCAAGATTAGCATGGATATTTTAACCTTAAAACTGAATTACAAAATGAAATCATAACCAGGCACTTATTTTCTCACTTTTATAGGTTATAGATTTTACAAGCCTTCACTGTGGACATTAATTTTTAGTGACAGAAAATTCAGAAGGTAACCTGCCAGTAAAGTTACTGTTGACAAAAACCAAGCAAAGGGGAGGAAATAGATACACAAATCAACTGAAGGTTGCAAAAGGGGAATTATTAGAAAATAACAGATCTCTTAGCTCAGCAGAAATCTGTGGGCCAAGTTCCAGGACAGGGAACTTTTAATCAAGAGTTAATTACCAAGTAGTCTGTCCATGACTGAATTGAGGACTCAACACAAAGATTAAGTATCAGATTCAAAGAGGCAGATACTGTCATAGACATCAAATAACCATCCCTACAAAGTCAAAAGGAATTTTCTGGAGAACAACAGCTCAAACTTCTACAAGCTTTCCTTCCTATATACTGAGAAGGAGTTCTGTCACATGCCAATTGCAAACAGACAGAGACAATTAAGGAAGACAGTGTCGAAAGGAAAGATCGTATGAACATATTATTTAGGGTTAGAGTGGGTCATTCAGCGCCTCCTGCCAGGTCTACAATTCAATAAGATTGGTTGCTGGCTAGATGTTTTAAGATATTCAAAAAAAATTTAAAAGGCCAAACAAATATAGTTATGTGTCTTCGAAGATTCAAGTCTAACCTTTGGGGGAAATTGGGGGTAGTTTCCCGAAAGAACTGCACACTTATACAACCCAGATTGTGTGCAGAGGATACATCATTAAACTTTGCAAGGAGCAAGATGGAAGCTGTCTCACACATCTTGACAGTGAACAGATAAGACAGCTGGAGGCAGATATGTGCGTTTCTAATAACTCCAACTATCAATTGAGTGACACCAAATTCACTGTGGTCTAATACACATTTTAATTTGCAATTCTGACTCGCACTGCATTCTAGAGCAGAGCAATTAAGATAGTAGAAATTAGCTTTTATACGTGGAATTTTAACAGATTCTAAAAGTAAAATCTGGGTTTTGTTATTTTGCATAGCTTCAAATAATGGAGAATTTTACATTCAGTGCTTATTGAACACCTTTCAGCTTCCTGGGGGTTCCATTATCTCTCCCCATCCAACAAGATAGACAGCAATCTGAGTAAATGTCACTTACCAGATGGTTCTTCTGGATCACTTTCAATTTCCTCCTCAGGTGGAGGTGGCTGCGGTGGTGGCACCTGCTTCTTTTCTTTTTCAGCTTTTGCATTGCGTTCCTCTTCTGAATAATATTCATCTTCTGATAGGTTTGCCAGGCTTTCATCCATCTCTCTGTACTCAACCTATAAAATGAACATTGCAAGAGAAAAAAAATGTCCTTAGCAGCAGGTCAAATCTCTCACACTTTGGCAGTGATCATGTTAAAAAAATATATAAACCATGTATTTTTAATTCCTGTACCAGTGTTCTATGACACAAAGGATTGGGAAGCTGCCATCACAAAAATACTCCACATAATATTTTAATTTTGAAAGTGAATCTATGATAATGAGTCATTTTGCACTATCAGCACAGATCACCAAATTATATAATGTAGAGGGAGACCACTTGGCTTTTATGCTAATGTCAGCACTTTGAAAGAGTATTTAAATAATTCCACGCCTCTGCTTCTTCCCGAAAGGTCAGCAAAGGTTGATTCAATTATTTTTGGAAGCTACACTTTAACCCATTTCTATAATCTTTTCAGACTAAATCAGAACTCACTCACTTGAAATGTTGGCAAAAAGATTGATATGTTAAGTATTTATGACAACAACATATTTGCTTCCACAATGTTAAACCAATAGCTTCTGTCTCAAGAGCTTGCTGTCAATTTATGCTACTGTCACTTGTCTCCCACAATGCTATCTGCTACCTTTAGAAACTCATTGTCTATTTGTCTATGAAATTCCCCCAGTATTCCCAATTCTCATCACCCTCAGGGGGTGAAAAGCCTTTCCTCACATTCCCTCTAAACTTCCTGCCCCCTCACTTTAAATCCATTCCCCTCATCACTGATTCCTCCACCAAGGTGGAGCATTTCTTTCTGTATATGCAGTCATAATCTTATACACCTTCTTTAATATGGATTCCTGAACTACTGACAATACTTTAGCTGTGGCCTAATCAATGGTTTAAACAATTCCAGCATAACCTCCTTGTTCTTAAACTCTATGCCTTGGCTAATAAAGACAAGTAACCCACATACCTTCATCTATCCATCCAGCTACCTTCAGGGACTGGTGGATATGCACAACAAGGTCACTCTGATCCTCAATGTCTCCCAGAGTCCGTCTGTTCATGTATTCCCTTGCCTTGCTTGCCCTATCCAAACCTATCACCTCATGCTTATCTGGATTGAACTCCATTTGACACTGATCAACCCATCTATATCCTGCTATAATCTAAGGCCATCCTCTTCATTATTTACCATTCCACTAATTTTTGTCCAATTTGTCAATGTATACTGATCCTGCATTCTACATTCAATTCCTAATTACTTGTTGATTCCATCATCCAGAGCTCAGATACTCCACTGCCCTCAGCACACCAATCTAGCACTACACTGCCAATAAGCTACTGCATTATAACAAATGGAGTTGAAGAATACAACAAAAAGTCTGACATGTACAGCAAGGTGTTCCACCCATGCGAGGTTTCGTCCCCTATCTGCTATTATTGCACCCTTGTTTGAAATAGTTCCAAATGTTTCTTCAGAGAAATCTAAGCTCAGAAAAGTAAGTGTTTGGTTCTGACATAAATAATTTGAATGAACAGAGACAGAAACAGAATCACACAACACCAGGTTATAGTTCAACACCTTTATTTGGAAGTACGAGCTTTCAGAGCGCTGTTCCTTCGTCAGGTAGCTAGTGAAAGAGCAGCATTCCGAAAGCTAGCGCTTCCAAATAAACCTGTTGGACTATAACCTGGTGTTGTGTGATTCTTAATTTTGACTACCCCAACACTGGCATCTCCACATCAAGTTTCTGTTTCAACAGATGCTGCCAGATGGTCTTTTCCCTGGGGTGGTGATAGTCTACAACTAGGTTTAGAGCATAGGTTTAGAGTGAGGGGGGACAAATTTGAGAGACACCTAAGGGGCAACTTTTTCAAGCAGAGAGTGGTGCATTTATGAAATAAGCTGCCAGAGGAAGTGATGGAGGCTGGTACAAATACAATATTTAAGAAGCATCTGGATGGGTATATGAATAGAAAGGGTTTAGAAGGATATAAGCCAACTGCTGGTGAGACTAGATTAGGTTAGGATATCTGATCTGCATGGACGAGATGGACTGAAAGGTCTGTTTCCATGCTGTACATCTCTATGACTTGATAACTGATTTTCTCAGACATTTTCTGTGTTAGTCTCAAATTTCCAGCATATGCAGTATTTGCTTTTATTACAAGCAGAAAGTGCTGAAGCAATTCAGGTCTGATAACATCTGTGAAGAAAGAAACAGTTGACATTTCAAGTCTGATATGACTGCTTCGAAACAACTGTTTTTCTCTCCACAGATGCTGCTAAATCAGTTGAGATTTTCCAGCACTTCCTGAATTTATTTCAAAATTCCAGCATCCACAGTATTTTGCTTTCATGTAAATTAACAGGTGTGAAAGTGTAAACACAAATCATATTCTAATTTTTCAAACCACACATGTGAAGAACTGTGACAGTAATTCTGTTCCACTTGCCATTACTAGGCACCATGACAAAGCAACCCTCTTCTTTTGATTTTTAAAAGATGGTGCAATATTATTGTGAAGGGAAATTAGTTTTCTGATGCAACTAAAATTCTATAACACATCAGTTGAAAAGTATAAAGCATATACAGAACAAGCTTGATTATCTGAAAGACAGGCAAGGAATATTTCGCTCGGATAACGTTTTAAAGGGACCTTGAGATCTTGTCCAGCTAATCCAAAATTTGGATAACCGAGGTTTTCTGTATATACAGGATGACTGGATCAACATTCAACAGTGTTACCATTTTGGAAACATGGCTCAAGACAATTTAGCATGCAACTTTGCACTGGCTCAAAATTATGCTGGTACAGACACCCTGTTATATTGATGGGTCATCTGCAACTTTATCTATAGGAAATCTAGACAAAAAGATTTCTTTTAAATTATGCTTTCATTTCAATATGAGAATCTAGCTTCTGGGGTTTGTCCAGTTCTATCTAACAGAGGGTGAGGAGTTGGAATGGGATCCATGTCAAGAGCATGAATCATGCAGCATACATAGCAAGAATCCTACAACAATGTGAAAACGTTTTTCAGCATTCTACATCTTACAAATTGTGGAATAGGTTATTATATCTAGGTCGATCACCAATTTCTGAGTAACAGAAAACCTTTTTAAACAAATTTTTAGGTAGACAGCACACTGAGAAACACAAACATACATGGAATCAAACCCTTGGTCATAGAGATGTACAGCATGGAAACAGACCCTTCGATCCAACCCGTCCATGCCAACCAGATATCCCAACCCAATCTAGTCCCACCTGCCAGCACCCGGCCCATATCCCTTCAAACCCTTCCTATTCATATACTCATCCAAATGCTTCTTAAATGTTGCAATTGTACCAGTCTCCATCACTTCCTCTGACAACTCATTCCATACATGTACCACCCCCTGCGTGAAAAAGTTGTTCCTTAGATCTCTTTTATATCTTTCCCCTCTCACCCTAAACCTATGCCCTCTAGTTCTGGACTCCCCAACCCCAGGGAAAAGACTTTGCCTATTTATCCTATCCATGCCCCTCATAATTTTGTAAACCTCTATAAGGTCACCCCTCAGCTTCCGATGCTCCAGGGAAAACAGCCCCAGCCTGTTCAGTCTCTTCCTGTAGCTCAGATCCTTCAACCCTGGCAACATCTTTGTAAATCTTTTCTGAACCCTTTCACGTTTTACAATATCTTTCTGATAGAAAGAGACCAGAATTGTACGCAATATTCCAACAGTGGCCTAACCAATGTCCTGTACAGCCGCAACATGATCTCCCAACTCCTGTACTCAATACTCTGACCAATAAAGGAAAGCATACCAAACGCGTTCTTCACTATCCTATTTACCTGCGACTCCACTTTCAAGGAGCTATGAACCAGCACTCCAAGGTCCCTTTGTTCAGCAACACTCCCTAGGATCTTACCATTAAGTGTAGAAGTCATGCTAAGATTTGCTTTCCCAATATGCAGCACACTAAACTCCATCTGCCACTTCTCAGCCGATTGGCCCATCTGGTCCAGGTTCTGTTGTAATCTGAGGTAACCTTCTTCGCTGTCCACTACACCTCCAATTTTGGTGTCATCTGCAAACTTACTAACTGTACCTCTTATACTCGTATCCAAATCATTTATGTAAATGAGAAAAAGTAATAGACCAAGCACCGATCCTTGTGGCACTGAACTGGTCACAGGCCTCCAGCCTGAAAAACAACCCTCCAACACCAGCCTCTGTCTTCTACCTTTGAGCCAGTTCTGTATCCAAATGGCTAGTTCTCCCTGTATCCCATGAGATCTAACCTTGCTAATCAGTCTCCCATGGGGAACCTTGTCGAACGCCTTACTGAAGTCCATATAGATCACATCTATTGCTCTGCCCTCATCAATCTGCTTTGTTCCTTCCCACGCACAAAAGCCATGTTGACTATCCCGAATCAGTCCTTGCCTTTCCAAATACATGTACATCCTGTCCCTCAGGATTTCCTCCAACAACTTGCCCACCACCGAGGTCAGGCTCACTGGTCTATAGTTCCCTGGCTTGTCCTTACCACCCTTCTTAAACTGTGGCACCACGTTTGCCAACTTCCAGTCTTCCGGCACTTCACCTGTGACTATCGACAACTAACTCAGCAAGAGGCTCCATAATCATTTCATACAATGGGAGATAAAAAATGCCACAACACTGATTTTATCAAACAGACTTCACAATTTCCATTGACTCATTAACTGACAAAAATTTAGAACTCATCAAGATTCACATGTGCAGGTAAACCCAAGGATTCCATTAGCATTTCACAGTATTGAGATACATTTCAGACAGAACATCTTAATTAATGCAAAACTAGGTCACAAAAAATTCTAAAAGAATCCACATGTAAATATTTGCACAATATGTAAAACCTGGAACCATGTATTAGCCCAGAGGAGAGATACACAAAATGCTATGTAATGAATTTTTATAGTGGTCTGGCATTCCAAAACCTGATTCTTCTATGCTAGGATTTGGCAAGCTTATTTGAACTAATCTTAGCATCTACTGAAAAGTAAATGTGATAACAGGAATATAGAAGCAAATATTAGCATTAAGTAATTGTCCCTGCTCTGCAAATTGCAATACCATCAATCCGGAGCACAGAACAAAGACATTGAATACTCAACTCCTAACATAAAACACTGGGTAGCTATCATCCCACAATTTACCTGAAGAACATAAATAGGAACAAATCAAAGATGTAGTCTGTCATCCATGCCAAAAAAAAACTTATTTGAACATCTGTTGAAACTATAATGGGAAAAAAATCCAACCAGATTTGTAGGGAAACAAACACTGTCAATCCTAGTGTGAAAACTGATTTAAAAAGGGTAATATGTCAATGTTGTCTGTTTTTCCTATGCACAAAAAGGGGATTCCCTAAAGTTCTTCTTCTGACAATATTCCTTCAAATTAACCTCTTTTTATTGTTTAACATATGCATCAGACCGACAGGACAAAGCGTGAACCAGAGAGAGACACCCTTGAAATGCCAGTTTCAGATGTGGAAGCTCAAACAAAGAGAAGGGCAAGTCCCCAGCACAACTGCTGTTCGTAAACCCCCAAGCATTCCTTCCAAGAGCAAAAAGGAGACACACTGCATGGAAAATAATTGAATAATAATAATAATTGAATAATAAATAATAAATAATAATAATAATAATACACGTTTACAACAAACACAAAGGAATGGATCCCAACCTTAGGGCGGGTAACACCCTAACCCCTGCACCCACAGAATGACAATGAGGAGACGTCCTCATGCCCCACAGCATGTGTATTTTTTTTAAAGTTGGGGGTCTCTCTCTCTCTCTCTAACTCTCCCTCCCTGGAGCCTTACTTTAGCTCGCTTGCGTTTGCTGGTCCTCCGGCCGTCCGGGGTCTCTGCCGTGCCTCCCTCCATGGTGCCCTCGTTGCTGCTGCTGCTGTGGGGAGACGCTCGCTCTTTCTTCTTCGGGGTCCGCTCGGCGGCGGCCGCCGCTGCTGCCAAGGCCAGGCCTCCTCCACCTCCACCTCCACCTCCACCTCCCTCCGCGGGCGCCTCCAGACCCTCGGGGCCGGAGCTCGGCCTCTCCTCATTGTTATTCTTCTTCGCCGCCGCTGCTGCTGCCGCCGCTGCCGCCGACAGCATCATCATCACCGCAGGTGCCGGCGCTGCCTCCCCCGGGGGCGCCCGCCGCACTCACCGCCACAACAACAACCTTACCCCCCCCCACCCTCCCCACCCCCACCTCCTCCAGCCCCGACAACCGAATCAACACCAACCCCCTCCTCTCCTCTCCCCTCCCCCCCCCGCCTCACCGCCACTAACCCCCTCCCAAAATAAAATTTAAAAACCCCGATCCACAGTCAACCGCAATTGTTTGCCGGGGAAAAAAAACAGTAAGGCTCTGAGGGGGGGGGAATTATTTTAAAAAATATAAATTAAACACAAACCCCAATACAATCGATTGATCGCCTAACGCCGAACCAACCTATCTTGGTTTGCGGAAGCCTCCGCCCTTCACCTATCCCGATTGGGCAAGTGCTCCCGGTTTCCGTCGGTGACTGGTGCCTCACGACGTCCATCATTTTGATTGACAGATCCCTCTCCCGTGGGGGGGTGGGGGAACCAGCAAGTTCAGTTGAGAGGACTCAGGTCGTCACGCAAGGGTTACGTCATTACATACGGTGGTACATCATGGCTTTGTTCTAAATGAACCAGCTGTCTGTGCAAATGGAGACCCAGTGACCAGGAAAGTGGCACAACACCAAGCTAGAACTTTCCCTTACTGCACTAAGATACTTTCTAATCAACCTGTTCAGAGATGTTACTACATTCATCTGGAGTAGGAGTACTTGAACCTAGGCCTCCCAGTTAAAGAAGTAGGAACATTACCACTGTGCCACAAGAGGGCCCCAACTTAATGCTTCTTTTTATTCAACATATTTTTCTAATCAATCTGTTTAGAGATGTAATTACACAGCTCTGGAGCAGATGGTAATTGAACCTAGACCTCCCAGTCCAAGGTTAGGGACACTACCACTGCACCACAAAAGGGGTACCTTTCATTGTACTACCTGTCCTAGGCCAAACCGTCTTCAGCTGCTTCACCTTCCCTCCCTCAGAAGATCAGAAGTGGGGATGTTTGCGCAATACATTCATTGCTCCTCCGACACTGAAGCAGTCCACGTCCAAATGCAAGAAGGTCTTATCCATCAAAGTTTTACCTGCACATCCACTCATATCATTTATTGTATCCGTTGCTCCCGATGCGGTCTCCTCTACATTGGGGAGACTGGGCGCCACTAGCAGAGGCGCTTTAGGGAACATCTCCGAGACACCCGCACCAATCAACCAAACCGCCCCGTGCCCCAACATTTCAACTCCCCCTCCCACTCTACCGAGGACATGGAGGTCCTGGGCC